>NC_054702.1:95414484-95438957 GCF_016097555.1 Gigantopelta aegis | reverse complement strand
CGGTGGCAGAACAGGTAACGTCTCGAATAGCAGTCTTCCTCATCCCAGGCAGCGTCTGTGTCACAGGCAGCATCCGTCTGATCTGTGGGTTCATCCACGAGTTCGCCATCTTCAATTCTATCCCCAATATTGCGTGTAGCATCCGCTTGATCCACACAATGAGTACTCTTCTTCTCATCTTGTTTGCTAGTCACACATTTGATTGTATGTCTTTCTGAACATTTGCAGACCAAGACGTCGTACTCGTCGCTACTGTTGCTGATACTACTAAGACTGCTCGAATATCCCGATGCCATCTTCTTCGTTCCAGATAGAGTGCAACAAGCCACAAGAATGTCAGAATCATAAAACACGTCTGTTCTCTAGCACGGTCACAAAGCAAATGAAGTGTAAACAATAAATCCATTCTTTTATACCTTCGAGTTCATCCAAAACAAAACTCGTTCACCACTGGTGACACTCGTTAGGGTTGCAGAAGTTACACTGAAGAAATCCCATCTGGTTTTGATGGTCGTCTTGCATGGCGCAGGGCACAATCGAGTTCAGCTCTGGTACAAAGTCACACATGACTGTGAAACAGCCTTTCAGTTTCTCCCATTGTTGTAGAGAAAGGAATATTCCCTTCTTCGAAGGTTTCACGGATTTAGTTTCTTCACACCACCACCACTGACGCAGGTCCACCCCAGCAAAGTTCTTGTCGACGCTGACATGGACGTTGACACCAAGGTGTCTGAACAATGTTTCGTCTTTCCCCTGGTTTAAAGTTGAAATCGTTTCGTGAATTTGGCTTTTACATCCACACAGTTCGATCCACTGTTTAAGACTAAGGACAATACCTCGCTTGGTGGGGAAAGTTTTCCCCTTGTCACTGTCAAATTTCCTTATGTGAATAGCAGTGTTCCCTTTCCATAACTTGGCCACCACGTAGACGTTAGTTCCAAGTTCTAGACGACATCTCACTTCATCACTTGTGGAACAGGCCATCTCTGGATTGAACGTAGATCTGATCGTTTTCGGCGAGCGAATGACAATTAAACCATATCTAGCCTTTTTATACTCTTTCGTGTCAGTCTAAGTAGGTCAGGGGCCGGTATAAGTAGGTCAGGGGCCGGGTCAGTAGGTCAGGGCCGGGTCAGTAGGACGTTGCACACGGCACAGTAGGCCAGTCTAAGTAGGTCACGGTCAGTCTAAGTAGGTCAGGGCCGGGGTCAGTAGGACGAGGTCACGCGACGTCATCAAGGTCAAGGTCACTGAAAAGTAGGTCATGATTCTATACAGGCCCCCTTACTACTTCCGTACACCTCGAACTTTGACACGAAACTCTCCTCGATGGTACCATGCAACCTCCTGTTTTTGACAACTTGTCATCGATTACCGCGTGTTTATAAGATGCATTGACACTCTTCAAAATACTCTTTTTTTGCGTGGTGGTGTCATAAGCCGAATGTGTATTGTTGGGCTTCTCCAGAAATATGAGATGTGCCCGTAAGAGCTTTAGGCACTATGACCCACCGCTAACTGGAAGCCATTTTCATCAACTGTTATGGAGGTTTACAGACTGAAACATGAAAACAGGACAGACATGTTTTTATTTTTAAAACATTCTATTTTATTTATATATTTATTCACACACACACACACACACACACACACGCACGCACGCACGCACGCGCGCGCAAACACATATAATATATGCACACATACACAAACATACATGCATGCGCACACGAACATACACACATACAAATATTTATGTATATATTGAACAAAACCTCAAATTACACATTGTCACATACATACATACATACAGATAGTCACACGCACGCACGCCCACTTACCACATACCAATATTACAAGACCATGGGCCTAATTCACAAACGTCTCTTAGGCTCTGATAGACAACAAAGTATCCTCTTTGCAAGACTTTAGCATTACACTGCGAGATCGCAAAGTTGCGAGAGTTTAGTGAATTAGGCCCCATACCTATTTTGTATATTAAATTCATAGGCTATACGTCCGTTACTATGGCAACCATATCATGTAAGAACCATTATAAATTCTACTAATTTGAAGGTTTCAAAGGCTGTTTATTGTAAAATTGACAGAGCATTTCAAAGTTATGTCATTTTCTTGGTGAAAGTGTCTCAGATGAGGTCGACACAGACGCTATATGGGCGAGATGGAACTCGTACAAGAAACACGATACGCCTATCGACTGGGAATTATAAATTTGTACTTTAAAAAAAAAAGGAATACAGCATGCTGGAACAGTTCACGTAGCATTCAGAGAGGTCTGAGCTGTGTAAAGAATTTTTTTTTGAAAAAATCAAAATGAACGCAATAATCTATTCAAAGCAATTTCGCGTAAAATTTCCTTTTTTATATGACAAGCGCTAAGAAATAACGAATGTCAGATGATGACATATACGAAGAACTTCTGTCTGATAATAACGGTAAAATCAAGAATTCGCCCATCTCTATATGCAAACTCTTAATTTAGTCTCAGTTAAAACATTGTCGCTGCCCCACCTTTAAAATTTCAAAGTCACTTTCTTTGGCATACCACTGTCGCTTGTCCACAGGAATTATAATTATCAAAGGATCAGATTAAGACTGGGAACCCGTTGCAGCCACATGGGTTATTAATTTACAACTGTCTAGCAGCAAAAGGTATTTTAATGATTTAAGAATTATACACTTTCAAAGAAACACGATAGCATATAACATAACCTTTGGAACATGGTTTACTGTTTGTGACTTATACCTACTATGCGCAGATCCTGAATTTCGAGGAGTCTCAAAAACAACCAATGTATAACCAACGAATGCAGTGAGTTTGTGTTTTAAGTGGGAGATATGTAATGTATAGGTGTTTCTGGGGAGGAACACACACACACACACACACACACACACACACACACACACACACACACACTCTCTCTCTCTCTCTCTCTCTCTCTCTCTCTCTCTCTCTCTCTCTCTCTCTCTCTCTCCTGCAACCGCCTTCCTCACCACCAAGTTTACTGCTACATTCACTCTAGGTTGTCGCGGGAACTTCACAATCAAGGTCTGCAGTTCAATCTCCCACTCATCAAACAAGTTAGCTGCAGACCTATCGAGAAACACAGATACCACGTCTCTCCGCACCATCAGCTTAGGGTTCGATGGGATACCGTTCAGCAGTTACAGCCCGATTCAAAATCCGATCTTAAAATTCGTTTCGTATCTAGGTAATAGATCTGACCACAGGCACCAAGGTGACGTTTGGCATTCGGTGTAATTAATCTGCTAACCGTTTCATGCATTCCAAATGACTGTTCACAGTCGAAATGTCGCCTGCATGGGAACAGATAAAAAAACGGAGCTTTATTTCACTCAGATCACGGTGATAAGTGGTTTATAAACATATAAATATCGGAAGCAGCAGTTAACTGACGACATATAATATATTATGATATCACTTGACGTAGCCTATGGTATTTGCGATCGCCTGATGCGTGGTCTGTCTAGGATCGGTCGGCCCATTGTGCTATTTTTCGTTCCAATCACTGCCCCATAATTGTACTATCCTGTCTGTGGGATGGTGCATATAAAATATATCTCACTACTAATGGAAACAATGTAGTGAGTTTCCTCTCTAAGATTTTGTGAAAATTACGAAATGTTTGATATCCAAAAGCCGATGATTAATAAATCAATGTACTCTAGTGATGTTGGTAAACAAAACTAACTGTTAAATTTCATTATTTTTTTTTAGGAATGGAGTTACACAGACGTTTCTCTTAATATCGTTATTATTCCTCTATATATAGTTGTACAAATCAAACTGATATCCAGACTTGTTACTAAAACAGCTGTAACTGCACGTTAATAAACACTGAATGTTAAAACACACGACACAGAATAATTGCTTGTTATGTCTATAAATAAATGACAATCAGAATTAATACCAGAGAACACAGCTGTTCAGTCACATGTGGTAAATAAACACATCACAGATAATTATTGTAAAACTTCCATTCTTGTAAACCAACTGGGGATGGAGCCGAAATGGTTATGACACGTTTTCCAACAAATGCATTATTTCTTATTGACATAAGATGATTGCATTCCATCAAACTATAACGCATTGTCAACGTACACTAACAGGTCTAGCACTAATTGAAGACTGTTACGTGTGGTTTTCAATGTATTTAAATAAAATAATAAAATGTGTGTGACCCACATGAACACAACACAAGACATCTTCATCCGTCCTAAATCACTTCAATACGAGGGAAGCTAGATCTGTCTTTCCCCGGCTCGCGATGCTAATACTCACCTCTCACAACATCTGGTAGTACAGCTTGTTTGACAGTATGTCTTCCGCACAGGATACAACTGTTTGTGAAAAATGACTATTAATTTATCACTTGTGGACCGGCCTCGGTGACGTCGTGGTTAGGCCATCGGTCTACAGGCTGGTAGGTACTGGGTTCGGATCCCAGTCGAGGCATGGGATTTTTAATCCAGATACCAACTCCAAACCCCGAGTGAGTGCTCCGCAAGGCTCAATGGGTAGGTGTAAACCACTTGCACCGACCAGTGATCCATAACTGGTTCAACAAAGGCCATGGTTTGTGCTATCCTACCTGTGGGAAGCGCAAATAAAAGATCCCTTGCTGCTAATCGGAAAGAGTAGCCCATGTAGTGGCGACAGCGGGTTTCCTCTCAAAATCTGTGTGGTCCTTAACCATATGTCTGACGCCATATAACCGTAAATAAAATGTGTTGAGTGCGTCGTTAAATAAAACATTTCTTTCTTTCTTTCTTTATCACTTGTGGCTATATGGGTTCAACAGGAAGAGCTGCAAACCCGCCTAAAACGCCCCGCACCAACTCTCCGCCCCCCACCCAAAAAAAAAAATCCAACCCAATACCTAAGCCAATATTATTGGGTCTAATGCATGAATCGAGACAATGACGTTGTCTCGAACTATTTGCGAACGCCGAAACTTTTACGTGAAAGTCGGAAAGCATGAATGAAGACAAGCCAAAGTCTGGGACTATTGGAGGGACGAAATCGCTCGAATTTTAGACCTGCTATAACCCACGCGTAAATACAATAGTCTCTGACAATCGGTTACCTTCAGTATAGCTGACGTTGCACTGATGTTTTATATACTTGCAATTCAGTAGGAACCGGGGGCCTGTGACTCCCGTCTACCACCCGACTTGCCCCACCTTAACTCCAAAATTATTAAGTTTTTGGTCCTACAATACATAAATAAAACACAAACAAACTGTTTGTCTCCCCCGCTCTCCCTCAACATAATAGCGTGTGCCTTACATTTCACATATTGTTACTACGGGCCTCAACTAATTAGCAGCATGTTGGGCGATATTCAGTACACATCGTGGTGTTAAAAAATTCCACTAAAACAGTATGTAAAAACGTTTCGAAAAAGATCATCTGTGCCCAGAGTTTTTATTTGGTATATTATAACAATCATTGTGTGGAACCGACAATGGATATTGTTACTGTTGTAACGACAAATCTTGCTAGCACAAGTAATCAAAATAATTATTAAACTTTTGTCTTTATTAATGACTTACTGTTGGGTGTCACTTATCATTAATCAAGTTCATACAAGTTCATATAACTTTAACATTACAGAACACATTAAGCATAATTACGCATTTCTTTCATTCAAGTTTTTATTTCCGACCGTTATTGTTATTTTTGCAATTTCGAACGACGTTTGGATTTATTATTCATAATTAATAGTGGGAGTACTTGTTTGTTAAAAGTCTTATATACAGGTCTATAATTGTTTTATTATCAGTTATAACTTTAGATTATATGTTAAAAAGTTAACATTTTATTACCATAGTTGAATCGTGGTGTCAAGATATGCAGCAAGATTATAGCTACGATAGTACCAATATCCGATGTCGGTCCTACACAGTGAGTCATACAAGAAGAATTTGTTTTTATTTAACGACACCACTAGAGCACTTTTGTTTATTAATCATCGGCTATTGCATGTCAAACATTTTGTCATGTTTTTACTAGTAGTCTTAAAGGAAACCCGCTACATTTTTCCATTAGCAGCAAGGATCGTTTATACGCATTTCCGCAGACAGGACAGCAAATACCACGGCTTTTGATATACCAGTCATGGTGCACTTGTTGTAACGGGGAAAACCCCAAGCAGAATATGGATTTGAGTAAATATTTTTATTTATTATTATTTTGTATTTTTTTACTCCGACAGATCACAAGAATGTAGCTCATAACGTTACATCATTAGAAACTGATTTTATACGACCAGAGGTGATTACAGACAATTTAAATTATGTTTATATATTTATATTTATATATGACCTCACATTTAATGTTTGAACCACATGCTTGGTATTTCCTAGTTTATAAATAGAAATACAGCGAACGCTGTGACAATGGTGCTAAAGTCTCGAACTTCGTTGTCGTAGTCGCATGCCGGAGCCATGCTTAGAAAACTGGCGACGGCCAAAGTCTTGACGTATATAGTCCGGGACAGTGAGTTGTTGTTGGAGACTTTCGGTTGTCTCGGTTCATGCATGAGATAATAAATCATCAATAATTAATAAAGAGTATAATGATGGATAAAGACTGTCACTCAGGATATATGGCTCGAAATTCGACACACCAGAGAACTCTAGACAGTTCAAAAGATATCAATACCTGGACACAATCTGTTTACCTGGAAATGAATAATACTTTGAGGTGCTGCATACACGTTATGAGTTTAAAGGAAAATTGCAAACAAAACTGCACACATTGACAAAACTTCAGCTTTCCAAATGTTTATTCTTTCAAGGTGTTATCACTAAATAGAGCACGTTACAAGTGCATCTACATACATAAAATCATTTAATATAATAACATTAAAATTAAACTAATGATCTACACTACATCAAAACTACCATTATTTTTTACTATTTGTATGACATAATGACAAAATTCTCTTGGTAGCCCCAAGTTCAGCAAGCTAACATTTCGCTATTTGATTGGTTCCCGACATGGCAATTTAGTTTACCATAATGCGCATAATCCAGTCTAGCAGACGTTTTTCTGCTCGGTCTGGCTGAACTCAGCCCTGATGTACTTCTGATGTCACCTTGTCTTTCGATGTCATGTGCCCATTAGTTATAATGTGCACTGTCATGCTGACAGTGACATTTTAAGTCATTGACTGAAAAAAAAGTTGTGTAAAGCCATAAACCTTTTAGTTACTAATGCAGTGGTTTTTAGTATAAAACGGTTGACTGAAACGCCGAATCCATTTTACGCCATTTCACATTTAATGCTACTAATCCGGCCTTTGGTGATAAATGTGACAGGGTTTGTTCAAAAGCGAAAATGGGACAATGGTTTAGGTACAAACTTGACAAAATGGGTTAGGTCATACAGTTTAAAAAAAAACGAAATTATTAATTTATTTTTGAAACTTCATTCACCTGTACAGGTTGAGATAAATTTTTACTAAATAATACTGATACTAATAATACTAAAACATTTTTTAAAATAAAATTTTTTTTATACTCATGACATTGTATATAAAAATGGGAGAAGAAAACAGGTCAACCGGTTTTTTTTTAGGTACTATAGGGGTTGGGTTCCTTGAAACATTGTTTTTCAGCCCTATATAAAGTGTGTTGTAATTGATCAGAAGTTTGGGCTAGTGCTTTATTAAAGTGGGCTAGTGGAATTTACAAACCCACTAGCCCTGTGGCTAGTGACTTTTTAAATTTTTTGTCATACCCTGTTTGTTGTCTGTGACGGAACATGCTCTTAATTTTGTTTTCGCCTGTGGCGATATTAATTGTTTTAGAGGGCCGTGTGCAGTTCCAATATGCACTTTAGCCCAGGTGGGTACCTTGTTACGTAATACCTCTGCGCGACGGTCGTCGAGCTGTACTTTCTAATACACACCCAGCGCAGGTCCGGAGGCCATGTGGCCAGTAGTTACGTAATACCTCCGCGCGACCATGGAATCTCTAGCGAACTGGCGACAGTAAGTCTGACCATCTAAGAAAAATATGCCGGCGTGGTCGCTGTGGAAATATCACTTGATGGGGGGGGGGGGGGGGGGGGAGGACCGCGATGTACCCCCAGGCGATATTCGGTTTTATGATAAATAGCTAGGGTTTTAGAGATATCAGGGAGAAACATATTGGAAGGCTTCCAGGGAGCGCGTCCGTTTGGACTTGGTAATTATATATTTTCTGCTCTGTTGTATAACCTTGATGTGATTGATGTGACTTTAAATATTTTAATATTGTATTATACCAATATTATTTAGACGGTGCTGCCGGTCATCTGACGCAGTAAACTGTAGGCTCTCTGTCTAAGTAATTATTAAAGCTTAGCCAGTCATCCTAGAGGACCTAGGTAAACTGTAGGTTATTGTCTTTATTGTGATAGGTACCAGTACTAAGTCTGTATTACAAGGTTATTGAATGAGTAGTTAAGGGTTAATTAAAAATTAACCAGTTAGGAATAGAGTTGTAATTCCTTTATTAATTAAGTTCCCCTGGCAGCGTTTCTCAATTATCACACGTTACTGAATGAGTAGTAAGGGTTAATTAAAAATTAACCAGTTAGGAATAGAGTTATAATTCCTTTATTAATTAAGTTCCCCTGGAAGCGTTTCTCAATTATCACACGTGTGGGTGTTGTGTCACGGTGAAGTGATTAGCATATTGTGTAAACTAGACACCTAGAGATTAATTAATTAAGTGATCAGTTCTGGGTTGTTATTATTTGTTGTTGTTAATTAACTACTGCGGCTGTACATTTGTCAGCGTAGGTTAATACAGATTCCAAAGTGTATTGTGTTTTTGTTGTGTTTTCTAGTGAACTAAACGTGCTATATTACATATACTTTATATAGATCGTATCTCTGATCATACCTAGACGAGCCACACTAGGGTATAACCGCCCGTTACAGAGAGAGCTAATAGATATACAGTTAGGAGAGATATTTTGATAATCGTGTTTCATTCAGTTACGGGTATTATAGGATCCCCGTGACATTGTCATATCACAGGACTTTTTCCCCATTTGGTCAGTAAATGTGTTCTAGTATCAATGTACCAGCTACTGTTGTGTTTGAAACATGTACGGAATCGCACTAAAATAGGATGAAAATGTTTTGTGTGGAATTCAAACACGCTTCCCGTTATTTGTGAAACGAGCCGCTAAAACCCTAATTTGTCTGATTTACTTTAAGGGTGAGGGGTGGTAGTATTTATATCCATTATATATATGTTGATCAATGCGAGCACGACACACAATTATTTCATTCTCCCTGCACCACCCATAGGAAGACTGCCACTCCCCAGGGCACTCTTGACTGAATGAAGCTTGTTGCAATCATCTTGTTCCAGTCATCTTTCCGTTTTACATATATATGTTGGTTTACGTTGTGTTAAGATCAGAGTAAGTTACACCAAGCCCAACATGAGGCAACTCCAAAGCAGACGAGTTTTATGGCTGGGGTGGTGGTGGTGGTGGTGGTGGGGGGGGGGGGGGGTACGTAGCCCAGTGGTAAACCGTTCGCTTGATGCGCGCACGGTCTGGGATCGATCCCCTTCGATGGGCCTATTGGGCTATTTCTCGCTCCAGCCAGTGTACCACGACTGGTATATCAAAGGCCGTGGTATGTGTTATCCTGTCTGTGGAATGGTGCATATAAAAGATCTCTTGTTGTTAATCGAAAAGAGTAGCCCATGAAATGGCGACAGCGGGTTTCCTCTCTCAATATATGTGTGGTCCTTAACCATATGTCTAACGCCATATAACCGTAAATAAAATGTGTTGAGTGTGTCGTTAAATAAAACATTTCCTTCCTTCCTTCATTGGCTGGGCATCCAACAAAATACATTGTCTTCATTGGCAATGGATAAAAACCCACTCTTTCGTAACAAATAAGGGATGCTTCATCTTCTTAATTTGTAAAAAGATCGTGAAAATAATATAATCTGAATGCCATTTCTTCTTGGACTTTAATGATTTCCCAAGTTGTGGCAGTAAAAACTGATGCCGAATTATGCAATCTTTTGGGAATTATTATTTCAGTCAGAAAAATTTAACGAGTATTTAGCCTTTAAAATAATTCAGTTAATGATCAATAATATTGGTGTTTTTTTTTATTTTAAAAGAACATACCTTTTACTTTTTTGTTATTTATAAACAAACAGCTGATAATAGAATACGCAAGGTAAAGTCACCTGCCTTCTGACTCCATAAACATGGGGTACTACAGTGTATAAAGTAGAACTTTAAAACAATTTCCATTAGTATCAAGGGGTATTTTATATGCACCATCACACAGACATGATAGCACACACCACAGCCTTTGATATATTAGTCGTGCCCTGTGGTCTGAGACTGCGTAGCAGATTCCGATTTATTAAATCTAACACCTTTCCTTAAGCCCCGGTCACACTGTTAAGGATCAGGACGCCGGGTTAGCCACGGATACGTGACAATCCGTTGTGGTCCGTATTAAATGTACCGATCCCGTAGCGCTCCCCTTTGTCAACTAACCCCTATCCGTAATAATTCTTGGTTTAACTGTCGAAAACCATAGTTAAACCGTGGCGCATCCGCAGGGGACCGCGTATAGACCACTATCCGGGGTCATCCGTCGTGGATCCGACCAGACGATCCTTGACAGTGTGACCGGGGTTTTACCGATATACCAGTGGTATGATACAGTTCTGCCAATTAGATTGGCTGCCATCCTTGTTCTGGAGTGGATTTATATCGACATAGTAATCGGGGACAATATTATAATATGTCTTGGTATTTCCTCAGCTCAACTTGTTGACAATAAAACCACTTGAGAAAGAAACATAGTGGGAAAAATCTAATTAGCAAGAAGTTTTTTTTTTTTTTTTTTTTTTTTTCAAAAAAGAGAAAGGAATAAAAACAACGACAAATTATAATACCCACGTCACTAATTGAGCAATCACGTCTAACCTTTCGTATTTCATGTTTGTATGCTGTACACTAGTGACTTATTGCCAAAAGAAAAAGGACGGTGGTGAAAATATCATAAAATAATTAATAAATCGATGAAATATTATTAAAACTAAAGAGGTTACAAGTGTATGTTACACGGACTGATATCGCTCAGGGTCCAAAATGGACGCGTTACACGCAGTTTCCCACTTTGGCAATTTGACGAACATCGAGATTTGGTTCGAAGTGATGAAAGCGAGTTGAAAGAGAAAGCAAACCGGAGTTATTAGCTTCTTTGAACATTAGTTTACCGTGTTGACATGGATGTTCTCCTTTTGCCCGATAACTTTGGTTATTGACGTCCGATAAAGCCGCGGTCGAGTGGTTCATGTTATTCACCAACTTGTCAAAACACGACGTCCTCTACACAAGAGTGGGAAAGGCATGCAGTGTTTAACTTTGTTTACCGTGACTTTTACATGGCTGAGTGCACCACGACTGGTATAACAAAGGCCGTGATATGTGCTGTCATGTCGGTGGGATGGTGCATATAAAAGATCCCTTGCTACTAATGGCAAAATGTAGCGGATTTCCTCTCTAAGACTATATGTCGAAATTACCAAATGTTTGACATCCAATAGCCGATGATTAATAAATCAATGTGCTCTAGTGGTGTCGTTAAACAAAACAAAAACGCAGGTGTTTTCTGCGGTGACTGAGACCGGCCTCGGGTGGTACAGTGGTTAGACCATCGGACGTACATGTAAAGCTGGTAAGTTTTGGGTTCGAATCCCGGTACCGGCTCCGACCCAGTAGGTGTAAGGCCACTGCACCGACTTCTCTCTCACTAACCACTAACCCTCTATCCCAGACAGACAGCCCAGATAGCTGACGTGTGCCCAGGACAGCGTTCTTGAACCTTAATTGGATATAAGCACGAAAATAAGATGGATACATTTGAAAATTGGACCCAGGGAATAGGAAGATGACTAGGGCAAATGGGCGCATGGACCTAAAAAAATTTAAACAAATTGTCCAAAAAGGGGAACTTTTAATGTTTAGGGTGACAGGTCTCCCTGGTCCCCTCCATTGGATACGCCTTTGCATTTTCCGTAGAACTCGAAGGCTGTACCAAGACAGACATACTTGAACTTTCAGTGGATGTAAGCACGTTTCAAATGGTTGCTTGACAGAAGACGACTCAATCATTGGCGTACGGGCTCCCATTTTTGTAGGGGGCAGACTGGTTTTAGCCCGAATCTGGAATACAGTAGTTATTCATATTACCATTACTGCTGCATAGAGTTACAAACAAATCACTACGCATTTTTGTAGGGGGCAGACTGGTTTTAGCCCGAATCTGGAATACAGTAGTTATTCATATTACCATTACTGCTGCATAGAGTTACAAACAAATCACTACGCATTTTTGTAGGGGGCAGACTGGTTTTAGCCCGAATCTGGAATACAGTAGTTATTCATATTACCATTACTGCTGCATAGAGTTACAAACAAATCACTACGCATTTTTGTAGGGGGCAGACTGGTTTTAGCCCGAATCTGGAATACAGTAGTTATTCATATTACCATTACTGCTGCATAGAGTTACAAACAAATCACTACGCATTTTTGTAGGGGGCAGACTGGTTTTAGCCCGAATCTGGAATACAGTAGTTATTCATATTACCATTACTGCTGCATAGAGTTACAAACAAATCACTACGCATTTTTGTAGGGGGCAGACTGGTTTTAGCCCGAATCTGGAATACAATAGTTATTCATATTACCATTACTGCTGCATAGAGTTACAAACAAATCACTACGCATTTTTGTAGGGGGCAGACTGGTTTTAGCCCGAATCTGGAATACAGTAGTTATTCATATTACCATTACTGCTGCATAGAGTTACAAACAAATCACTACGCATTTTTGTAGGGGGCAGACTGGTTTTAGCCCGAATCTGGAATACAATAGTTATTCATATTACAATTACTGCTGCATAGAGTTACAAACAAATCACTACGCATTTTTGTAGGGGGCAGACTGGTTTTAGCCCGAATCTGGAATACAGTAGTTATTCATATTACCATTACTGCTGCATAGAGTTACAAACAAATCACTACGCATTTTTGTAGGGGGCAGACTGGTTTTAGCCCGAATCTGGAATACAGTAGTTATTCATATTACCATTACTGCTGCATAGAGTTACAAACAAATCACTACGCATTTTTGTAGGGGGCAGACTGGTTTTAGCCCGAATCTGGAATACAGTAGTTATTCATATTACCATTACTGCTGCATAGAGTTACAAACAAATCACTACGCATTTTTGTAGGGGGCAGACTGGTTTTAGCCCGAATCTGGAATACAGTAGTTATTCATATTACCATTACTGCTGCATAGAGTTACAAACAAATCACTACGCATTTTTGTAGGGGGCAGACTGGTTTTAGCCCGAATCTGGAATACAGTAGTTATTCATATTACCATTACTGCTGCATAGAGTTACAAACAAATCACTACGCATTTTTGTAGGGGGCAGACTGGTTTTAGCCCGAATCTGGAATACAGTAGTTATTCATATTACCATTACTGCTGCATAGAGTTACAAACAAATCACTACGCATTTTTGTAGGGGGCAGACTGGTTTTAGCCCGAATCTGGAATACAGTAGTTATTCATATTACCATTACTGCTGCATAGAGTTACAAACAAATCACTACGCATTTTTGTAGGGGGCAGACTGGTTTTAGCCCGAATCTGGAATACAGTAGTTATTCATATTACCATTACTGCTGCATAGAGTTACAAACAAATCACTACGCATTTTTGTAGGGGGCAGACTGGTTTTAGCCCGAATCTGGAATACAGTAGTTATTCATATTACCATTACTGCTGCATAGAGTTACAAACAAATCACTACGCATTTTTGTAGGGGGCAGACTGGTTTTAGCCCGAATCTGGAATACAGTAGTTATTCATATTACCATTACTGCTGCATAGAGTTACAAACAAATCACTACGCATTTTTGTAGGGGGCAGACTGGTTTTAGCCCGAATCTGGAATACAGTAGTTATTCATATTACCATTACTGCTGCATAGAGTTACAAACAAATCACTACGCATTTTTGTAGGGGGCAGACTGGTTTTAGCCCGAATCTGGAATACAGTAGTTATTCATATTACCATTACTGCTGCATAGAGTTACAAACAAATCACTACGCATTTTTGTAGGGGGCAGACTGGTTTTAGCCCGAATCTGGAATACAGTAGTTATTCATATTACCATTACTGCTGCATAGAGTTACAAACAAATCACTACGCATTTTTGTAGGGGGCAGACTGGTTTTAGCCCGAATCTGGAATACAGTAGTTATTCATATTACCATTACTGCTGCATAGAGTTACAAACAAATCACTACGCATTTTTGTAGGGGGCAGACTGGTTTTAGCCCGAATCTGGAATACAGTAGTTATTCATATTACCATTACTGCTGCATAGAGTTACAAACAAATCACTACGCATTTTTGTAGGGGGCAGACTGGTTTTAGCCCGAATCTGGAATACAGTAGTTATTCATATTACCATTACTGCTGCATAGAGTTACAAACAAATCACTACGCATTTTTGTAGGGGGCAGACTGGTTTTAGCCCGAATCTGGAATACAGTAGTTATTCATATTACCATTACTGCTGCATAGAGTTACAAACAAATCACTACGCATTTTTGTAGGGGGCAGACTGGTTTTAGCCCGAATCTGGAATACAGTAGTTATTCATATTACCATTACTGCTGCATAGAGTTACAAACAAATCACTACGCATTTTTGTAGGGGGCAGACTGGTTTTAGCCCGAATCTGGAATACAGTAGTTATTCATATTACCATTACTGCTGCATAGAGTTACAAACAAATCACTACGCATTTTTGTAGGGGGCAGACTGGTTTTAGCCCGAATCTGGAATACAGTAGTTATTCATATTACCATTACTGCTGCATAGAGTTACAAACAAATCACTACGCATTTTTGTAGGGGGCAGACTGGTTTTAGCACGAATCTGGAATACAGTAGTTATTCATATTACCATTACTGCTGCATAGAGTTACAAACAAATCACTACGCATTTTTGTAGGGGGCAGACTGGTTTTAGCCCGAATCTGGAATACAGTAGTTATTCATATTACCATTACTGCTGCATAGAGTTACAAACAAATCACTACGCATTTTTGTAGGGGGCAGACTGGTTTTAGCCCGAATCTGGAATACAGTAGTTATTCATATTACCATTACTGCTGCATAGAGTTACAAACAAATCACTACGCATTTTTGTAGGGGGCAGACTGGTTTTAGCCCGAATCTGGAATACAGTAGTTATTCATATTACCATTACTGCTGCATAGAGTTACAAACAAATCACTACGCATTTTTGTAGGGGGCAGACTGGTTTTAGCCCGAATCTGGAATACAATAGTTATTCATATTACCATTACTGCTGCATAGAGTTACAAACAAATCACTACGCATTTTTGTAGGGGGCAGACTGGTTTTAGCCCGAATCTGGAATACAATAGTTATTCATATTACCATTACTGCTGCATAGAGTTACAAACAAATCACTACGCATTTTTGTAGGGGGCAGACTGGTTTTAGCCCGAATCTGGAATACAATAGTTATTCATATTACAATTACTGCTGCATAGAGTTACAAACAAATCACTACGCATTTTTGTAGGGGGCAGACTGGTTTTAGCCCGAATCTGGAATACAATAGTTATTCATATTACCATTACTGCTGCATAGAGTTACAAACAAATCACTACGCATTTTTACTAATTTTGCCGCTAGAATGATGGAAATACATTGTAAAAAAGTATCAGATTAGCACGTTTTTGTCCGAATTTGAGGCCCCCGGTCTCGTACATACATGGACTCAATCGCGGTGCAGAATATAGCTCAGTGGGAAAGCGCCCGCGCGAGTCTTCATTGGTGACCAAGTATCTGGGAGAAGACACTGCACCTTTAACAGTAACTTAACTTTTAGCTAAATCACCAGCTCATTAATTTATTAATCATCGGCTATTGGATGTGAAACATTTCGTAATTTTGACATGTAGTCTTAGAGAGGAAACCCGCTACATTTTTCCATTAGTAGCAAGGAGTTTTTATATGCACCATCCCACAGACAGGATAGCACATATCACGGCCTTTGATATACTAGTGCACTGGCTAGAACGAAAAATAGACCAATGGGCTTACCGACGGGGATCGACCCCAGACCGACCGCGCATCAAGCGATCGCTTTACCACTGAGCTATGTCCCGCCCTGCTTTTTTTCCTTAGAGAGCAGACATGCTACTAAAGTAAAATTGTTAAAATAATGTAATGAATACACACACGCACCCACGCATGCACGAACGCGCACGTACATACACCCACGGACGCACCCCCCCCACACACACACACACGCGCACGCACCCACGCACATACACACACACACACGCACGCACCCACGCACGAACGCGCACGCACATACACACACACACACACACACTACGGTTATGGTTTGTAATTAGAATGAGCTTACTTGATTAAAAACACTCATTCTGTGAACTGATAAACGATATTTCAATCTGTAATTTTCCTGAATATTTTGTTAATCCCTTCTTAAAATAAAATTTCAAATACTGGATTAGTAGTCTCCCTTGGGTATCGAACTCTCAAATTTAGAAAAACATTAACAACAGATGTCATGTTTAAACGTGCATTGTAACATCATACTCAATGGCTCTAATGATTGTAGGATTTCACATTTTTTTGTTTGTTTACATTTAAATTTAATTAAAACTTTCGTATGTTACCAATACCAATATATTACAAATATGTAGGCCCTACTATACTGTATCTGATAATATATACAGGCTATTTCATGGTGTGTGTGTGTGTGTGTGTGTGTGTGTGTGTGTGTGTGTGTGTGTGTGTGTAGTGCCCTGAATTGTAATAAACTACCTTAATTGTAACACCTGCCTGGAATAGTAATAAAAACTGCCCTGAATTGTAATACTGACTTGAATTGTAATAAAAGCTGCCCTGAATACAATTTTTATGTCAAACTCGTGATGTGTGAAAACCATATTTTCACGAATTACGAAGCAATGAAGAAAAAGAAGCGACAATAATCAAAACTAATAATTTACAAGGGAGATAATTGAATCATGAATTATTCACAGAACTAAACTACAGTGAAAATAAGACTTTTCACCGAATATCACTTTTATGCTTTCTGTAGATCTAAATATTTCATTGCTATGTATATAATAAATACGTGTATAGTATGTCATATCTTAAAGAAATGCTGATAGATTATTTAAATATAAAGGAATATGGACACCATGGTTTAAGGAAGTACCTTAAATAAGTAAGTAAGTATGTATGTATGTAAATCATTAAATAGGTATGTAAGTAAATACGTTTGTAAGTTAAGCTAAATAAGTAAAAAATGTATAAGTAAGGAAGTAAGTAATGTATGTATGTATGTAGCTAAGTAAAAACGAATAATAATATGTATTCTAGATTAATCCCCCTCACAATTTATAGTGACGTAAACAACTAGCCATAGCGTCTACGAATTTAGTTTTTCGCAAGATGAAACCGTTAAGTTATTATTGAAAAAAGAATATCGAATATCCTACTTAACTCATTGCGGATTGACAGCGCCAAAACACTTTAACGGAAAAAGTTGCAAATAAAGGTCGGTGTAATACGATTACCGACACGTTACATTATTATGGGTTGTCTCTTTTCTGCCATACCATGTTACGACTGTCTGCAGGCAGTGTCGGTGCAAACAAGTCGCAACAGTGTGACGCAAATAATTTCAGTTAATTTATCTTTATTAACGGGATTTTATTGAAACCTTTAAAGGCACAGACCGAGTTTAGTTAATCTACAAACCTGCAACACATTTCGATAAAGTTATAACAGAGAGAAGCTCAAATCTGTGATGTTTAAACAGGGAAATGTCATCTACAAATAACTAGAGCTTGTCTTGATAACCATTATTTTTAAGACGAACGTGCGTTTTTAGAATTATGAAAAATGCATTTTGGTGTATTACAAAAACCTGGATGACCAGAACCACTTTAGGCGTACGAAAAATAATAAAATGTAAGTACTTCTAATTTAAATTAACAAAAACGAATTTAATAGAAAAAAATACGCCCGTAGTGTTTAAAAACTAAGGTCTGTCACTTTAAACGTTCATATCTAAAGAAATCCTGTTGATATTTATTTAGTTTAACATAATACTGGGTTTTTGTTTTCTATAATTAAGTGATACATTAATTTGCATTACGAAGAGACACGATACGAGTGCCTCATACGAGAATAGCCAACTGTAACAGAAACTTTTCATCGCATAGAATCAGATAAATAACCCCGATAGCATCGGAGCTTCACCGATTGCGACAAGACGAACATTACAAGAGGCACTGTTTTGTGTAGCGACACCTTTACTGGTTATGATGACATGGAAAACATGCCGTGGTAGGACTGCTTTTTTTTTTAGAAATGTCGGAAGATGCGCACAAAACAGACATATTTCGACTTCAGGTAGTACTAAACCAAATAACTTCCGGCTGGGTCAAAGTTCAAGTGCACCGAACTTTCGATAGAAACGTTAACACCACAAGTCCTGTGATTGGTGATAAATGTGAGTATGTTGGTTGTGAAAAAATAGTTTCATCTAGGCAAAAAAATCTTTGCTATTTTATTTCATCTAGTACCACTGTGTCAAGTAACATTGTGTTTGAAATATGTATGGGAGTACCTGTAAAAAAGTACTCAGATTTTGTGCGGAACTAGGGTAGTCATAGACGCTACCCGTTATCTCTGAAATGAGTAGCTTCACCCCCTATTTTTTTCCTATTCACTTTAATGGTGAGGGGTGGTAGTATTTATATCCGTGGTGTTTATGTCGATTGATACACTGCAGTTAGGAGGTTTTGCCACATATGCTACTATTGTTGTCTATGAGATTTAATTTGGTGGTATACACCTTTCAGTGGACGTAAGCACGTAACAAATGGTTGACTGGTGTTATATATTATATCACAGAATGACCCAAGGTAATCGACCATTCTTCATTGGAAAATAAAATATTTTGCTGAATTTTCTTAAATCATTATTTCAAAGACAAGAAATCCAAAAATTTAAACTCGGTATCAACATTACAATATAAAAGAACATTTTATTATTTACCGAATAAAAAGAAAACATATCTATCAGTGTTCGAAATAGTAAAAACGACACATGACACAAGTTGATGCAAGTGTTGTAATTCGAAAGGATAATCGTTTGGCGAGATATGAACACTAGTATACCCAATAATTACCACCAAACGTGAACACAGATTACAACACAATATATATATGTTTGTTTAACGACACCGCTAGAGCACATTGGTTTAGTAATCATTTGGTAATGTTTACTTTTTGGTCTTAGAGAGAAAACCCGCTACATTTTTTCCATTAGTAGCAAGGGATCTTTTATATGCACCGTCTCACAGACAGGATAGCACATACCACGGCCTTTGATATACTTGTCGTGGTGTACTGGCTGGAAAGAAAAATAACCAAATGGGTCCGCTGACGACGACACAAAATGTACAAGTTCACATTTAAATGTTTCGGTACATTTTCGTTTGATCGTCAGTGTATTTTAATCATTGATATGTTCAACACTAATAAATCCGAACAGAAAACAAACGAACAAAAAAACAACCCAAAGGTCACACCACATTAGCACGTTGAATATCGTAACATCACCAGGTCTTTGGCCAATAGGAGGACTGCCACTTCCAACCCTTTCCAACAAGAGGGCCGCCGTGCCAAGACTGGTTTGAGAATTCTAAACGTGCACAAGACAGCGATCAGTGGATATTTAAACTGTTGTGTTGAGATGCACACATGAATCACTGTCCAAACAGTGATGGTAACGGATGTTGGTATAGACGAGCATAACCTGAGTGTTTATATATACTGTGTAAATATGTTATGCTGATAAGCTTGAAGCTTAAAGCAATACACGAATTGAATTGAGTACAGCCAATAGTTTTCAAGTTCGTTGTTTTCACCTCAACGACGGGAATTAGAAACAAGATGTTAACCCCCCAAACAACAACAACAACAACAACAACAACAACACAAAAAGAAGCCCTACAACAAGCACAAAACAAAAACAAACAAATACCCCTCCTCCAAACTAAAGCCTAAAATAAAAATAAAATAACCGCCCCCAAAGAAACCCCCACAAAAAACAACAAACCCTCACACCCCCAAAAATCCCAGTAAAAGAACATAAACAAATTAAAACAACAAAAACCTCACCCAAGTGCAAGGTCAAAATGGAATAGGTTTCACATAACTAACATCTTTGACAGTTGGCGCTAATTAGATTGACAAAATTACTAATCTAGCAGCACAGAACTGCCAAACAGGAAGTTCGTTTTACTATTGTTAACAAGGACGATGTGCTAACTTATATAAGCGAACATGTCGAATATTGGAAATATTACACAAAGAAGGAGAAGCAGACACAGTATGTAATTATCTAGCGTCAATCTTTGCCACGATCGTGCAGTTATTACATATTTCCATGTCGCGAATAAGGAATGTCTTATTAAGGAATGTTTGGATCAGACATTATTATTCTCCAACTGTAGTTCTTGTTAGTTTTCAAAGGAAAACAAAAATTGTTTGACGACACCTCAGTGCATTTTTAACTACGGCTATTGTTTTATTTAATATTTGGTTAATTTAATTCATCCATTTCAACTTATTTTCTTGCTTATATCCAATTAAGATTCAAGTACGCTGTCCTGGGCACACACTTCAGCTATCTGTCCAGGACAGTGGGTTAGTTGTTAGTGAGAGAAAAGAGGGTGTAGTGGCCTTACACCTACCCATTGAGCCATTAAAACTCGCGCTAAGGACGAGGCGGTACCGGGCTGCGAACCCTGTACCTGCCAGCCTTATGTTCGATGGTTTAACCACGACACCACCGAGGCCGGTCGGTTAAGTTAAAGAGAGGGAACGTATACTCGCGGTATTCTTAGCGAAAAGCTATCTTTATATGCAGATATATTTGGTACATACTGAACAGCACACACCACGGCGTTTGATTTACCAATCGTGGAACACTGGGTGGGATTTGAGAAAAACCTCAACATGTCCACCGAAGACTATCGATCTAATTAAATCTTGTTGCATTATCACATTGAAAAAAGTGATCGATTAATATCTCTTTTCGTTGTATTATGTTGATATATTATTTATCTGTGTGTCGTATATACACGGGGTGGGGGTGGGATAGGGGGAGAAGACAATGTTTTTTTGTTTTTTTAAATTGGTATTATATTTCGAAAATTTGAAACATGATTGCACAACATAACGCTATCCAACAAAAATGTTTTTTATTGTTTTGTAAATAATTTCAGTTTGGTTTAACATAAGAAGAAAAGTAAAAGTGTAAATTCTATATTATGAAAAAAAGGTTCCCTGTTTGTTTTTATTGTTTGTGTGGGGGACGCAAGTGGAGAGATGGCCTGATGAAGAAAAAACAGATGAATACGTTGTTAGAAAACGCCTTTTGATCGGTATATATAAAAAACATACACACGTTGCAACGTGCAACAAACATTCATTGTACATTTAATCGAAATCCTTAATATAAAGAAATCCATACAAAATGCACGTTCGTTCTTCAACCAACTCTAACTAGATATTTGGCTTGAGCTATCGCAGAGAATTTCATTAATTCTCGAAGACAAAATAATATTATCACATGCACAATGCGAACTGCTTTGTCTACCGAGCCAAGATTAAAAAGGCACATCTTTGGAATTTAAATGAATTAAATTAAGTATTCCTGCATCACTGTCCCTCGCTGGTATTATCAGCAGAATGTGCACAACAAGTAATGAGGCCAAATCTAGTTTCAAGGGATTTACTTCGCTGTTCTTCGCAATTACAATTTAACCTCATATTTTACAATATTGTCGACAGGCTTCCCGTACCAATTTACTTTAATCGATTTCGTGATTGACCATTCAAAATGATGTAACTCCAGGCATGGATGCTTGTCGGTTTGATTTAAGGTCATTTGCGATCAGTCTCAGACTAACTGAATGGTTTTGTTTCTCATATTAAATCAACATACGGACAACTATTAAGATAGCATTTTTTAACGCATCTTAAAATTTGTTTTGTTTAACAACACCACTAAAGCACATATATTTATTAATCATCGGCTATTGGATGTCAAACATTAAGTAATTCTGACACATAGTCTTATGGAGGAAATTCCCTACATTTTTTCCATTTGTAACAAAGGATCTTTTATATGCACCATCCCACAGATATGATAGCACAAACCACGGTTGTTGATATACCAGTCGTGGTGCACTGGCTAGAACATGAAATAGCTGAATGGGTCCACCAACGGGGATCGATCCCAGACCGACAACGCTTTACGACTGGGCTACGTCCCTCCCCTTGACAATACGTTAACCAATATCACTGAATAATGTTTTATAATACTCTAGTCGAATGCTGCTTACATATTTCGAACTGTCAAGCAGAATGTTTTTTTGTCCTACATTGACAGACCACAAGTGAAAACGTAACCAAACTGTTTTTGTAAAGCAGTCACGGATCCTAAGATTAGCACTGCAAGTGTTGCGTTCCTTTCGCCACAAAATCGATAGGGCCCTCAATGTTCAGATACTATAAGAAGGAATGCCAAAGGGCGTCATATACAATCCAAAACTTGTCACTGGAACTTAACAGCCGAAGCGCAGTTCAAGACATTATTTCTTAAATTGTCACTGACTATTTGACTCATTTGATGTTAAAATCGACTCTAGTAACGGTTAAAATACTGTTTTGTCGGTTGAAATATTATCGAATATTCACCCAAATTGACCCAATGCAAACACTTCAGTAACGATACCACTAAAAGCTGTAGATAAAGCCTGTGAAGTTTCTCCTAATGGTATTTGTGAGAGCCTGTTTTAGTCAGTAATGCGTTCTGAGTATTTGATCTCAGATGTCAATCCCATAAGGTTTTAGTAGTTATTAAACAACTCCAGTGCCAAATGACACGGCGATTTAAAACTACGTACAGGATCATGTATTTTAGAGACTGCGGTATAAAAAAACAGCAAATAACTTGAACGTATTGTGCTTTTTAATACATGACTTTGAAAAGTAACATTATTAAACAACTCCAGTACCAAAAGCCATAACTTTTTAAAAAGATATTCTTACACACCCGTTGGTGAGAACATCATTCGTTATTTTTGATAACACATACTTGTTAACACATACATTTTAAAGGCATACGACTGGCTGTGCCTAGGTGATGACCATCCAATGAAAAACAAAAAAGAGAACGGTCGAATCAATCACTTGTTGACATACAAGATAACCTGAAATTGACTTGTCTATGATGCACAAGTTAACTATAAGCGAAAGGGCCGTAAATAAGTTTATTTGGAAAAGGTATATAAATTTATTTTAATACTTTTTATTTCAGGATATATAAGAAATAGAATACAACATTCGTGTCCATTAGATACCATTTATCTGACAACCCCCTGTTTAAAAACGTACCCAACGAGCGAAAGCGAGTTGGATATGTTTTAAAACAACGTGTTGTAAGATAAATGGTATCTAACGGCCACTCAGTGTTAATAAACAATATATTTGCTAATATATGGCAAATGTACACCTGACGATTAATTTCCCCATAAACACTTTCCCCCAATAACTGTTTTATATTAAAGGGACATGCCCGAGTTTGCTGCATTGTAAGATGTATCCGACTAATAAAATATTTCTACGATTAAACTTACATATTAAATATATTTTCTTGTTTAGAATATCAGTGTCTGTATATTTAATGTGTTTCTGGTCGTCTTAATATTTGTAAGAAGCCCAAACTGGATTTTGCCTTCAAATAATTTCGTACGTACGAAAAAAATCCTTTTTAGGAAATAAAATGAAATTTAACCTAGTACAAATATTACAACGATCAGAAACACGTTTAATATACAGCCACTAATATTTTATGGAGAAATATTACATGTTGCGTAGCTTTGTCAGAAACATCACAAACGCACAATCGAGGAAAACGAATCACATATTTATTCTTCTCCTTTTTTCCTTTTTTTAACGAATCACATGTTTATTCTTCTCCTCTTTTTTCCATCACCGGAAGTTACCTCACTTCCTCCCTTTTTTCAACAAACATTAAATTAGAGTTCGAGTGAAATGAACATAAAGTGCACAGAGTTCGAGTGCTAAAATAAAACAATGAAAATAATTTTCCTGGGCAACACCACTGATAATTACAACATCCCGCCCCTAAAATTAAAATTTACTAAATTTTACATTTATACATTTGCCCAGTAAATAATCTT
>NC_054702.1:95359281-95414284 GCF_016097555.1 Gigantopelta aegis | reverse complement strand
ATGCATTACAAATATCCTTTACAAATAAATATACTAATGACATGTTACTATTTTTATGGGAGTGTTATAAATTATTATGCATTACTAATCTTCTTTACAAATAGATATACTGGTGACATGTTACTAAGTTTATGGGAGTGTTTTAAATTAACACTTACTTTCAGTTATGTCCCAAGCATACAGACCAGTTTGTTCGGTTCCAAGCCCAAGACAGAATGTTGAATGTTAGTTGGATTATGAGCACGTTAATATTAATGCGAACTCAAGGCATGCTATGTTATATTTCTTAACATGCGAATTAAGTAAAACGGTGAAACGTGTTCCACACATCGACAAGACTTTCGTTTCAACACATGAATAGCATATTGAACATCAGTTCTGAAGTTGGCACTGTTATTCTCAGTAATTCAAGTCAGTGCTTACTGTAACAGACAGCTTGCTTAATGGGTTATACAGATTGTTTGTCTGCTTGTTTGTTTGTTTGTTTGCTTGGTTGTTTGTTTTGTTTAACGACAGCACTAGAGCACATTGATTTATTAATCATCGGCTATTGGATTTCAAACATTTGGTGATTTTTGACATATAGTCTTAGAGAGGAAATCCGCTAAATTTTTTCATTAACAGCTAAACAATGTTTTCTAATATGCACCATCCCACAGGCAGGATAGCACATATCACGGCCTTTGGTATACCAGTCGTGGTGCACTGGCTGAAACGAGAAACAGATCAATCACGCACCAGGCGACCGCTTTACCACTGGGATACGTCCCGCTCCTTAATGGTCTATAGTCTAAGCTCAAGATAAACAAAATACAAGTTTTACTATACATTTCATTTCAACTTATTTTCGTGCTTATATCCAATTAAGGTTCAAGCACGATGTCCTGGGCACACACCTCATCTATCTGGGATGACTGTCCAGGACAGTAGGTAGTTGTTAGTTTTGTTAGTGGTTAGTGAGAGAGAAGAGGGTGTAGTGGCCTTACACCTACCCATTAAGCCCTTAAGAACTCGCTCTGGGTTGGAGCCGGTACCGGGCTGCGAGCCCTGTATCTACCAGCCTGTAATCCGATAGCTTAATTAGTGCGCCACCGAGGCCAGTTACTATACAACACTCAACCTCGTTATGTTATACCTCAACAAAAAGGGAAGGAACTAAGGAAATGTTTTATTTAACGACGCACTCAACACATTTTATTCAGTTACATGGCGTCAAACATATGGTTAAAGACCACACATATATTAAGAGAAGAAACCCGCTGTCGCCACTTCATGGGTTACTTTTTTCGATTAGCAACAAGGGATCTTTTATATGCACCATCCCACAGACAGGATAGTACATACCACGGCCTTTGTTACACCAGTTGTGGAGCACTGACAGGAACGAGGAATAGCCCAATGGGTCCACGGACGGGAATCGATACTAGGCAACAAAAAAGAGCCACATCGGATACGATTACTTGTATCCTATGTGAGGTTTCTGACAATGTCAAATCTCGCAGTTTCTCAATTCCCAACACATTAAAAGAATACAGTGACTCTTATTACAACAGGTACAATAGCGTCTTACTTTTCATTACATGAATACCAGTCTCTTAACTTACCTTTAATGACTTAGGCCTTCCAATGGCTGTGAAACTCTTAATCTAATCAACACCTGGATTCGGTCACGGCATTTGTATCAACTAATCGGGCTACTCATTTACTCTTTACATTCGCAGCATTGACACATTCAGGAGTAATCAATAAAAATATAATTAGATTATGCTTTTGTTGATACAGTAAGTGACTGAATGAAATCCAACAAAGGCTTTACAGGACACATGTCGCGGAGGAGGCGGGATTGGGGTGAGGACATGGGAGTAGCGTCTTTTCAGTCCGTAAGTACTACGTGACACACGACATCGTTGCTGTACTGACTTCAAGTCACATACGATTTTTACGGCACTACGTATAGAAAAATGATCATGATATCTTGAAAGAATAGTTTGACACTCAATAGCCGATGTATTTTTCGTGCTTGGGTGTCATTAAAGGGACATTCCTGAGTTTGCTACAATGTTTAAGATGTTCTCGACTAAAAGACACTTTTTTAACGATTGTAATTACATATCAAATATATTTTTTCTGCATAAAATATTAGTGGTTGTATATTAAACGAGTTTCGGATCGTTCTAATATTTGTAATAGGTTAAATTTAATTTTATTTCCTAAAATATAATTTTTTCGTACGTACGAAATTATTTGAAAACAAAATCCAGTTTGGGATTCTTAGAAATATTAAAGGGACACACCCTAGTTACAGTTATTTGTTAACCATTACGGCGTTGTTTTTCGCTATTAAACCCCATTTTTCACAAATAAAATTGCACTTTACTTACATTTTATTATTTAGAATATACATTTCCATTCACCTGAAGTGCTTTTTGGTAATCCTGATGTTTGTAAAACCACGAAATGCATTTTGTGCATTTTTTCACAAGACGTGCTATCGAGAAAAAACCGTTAAGCAAGCGAGGTCCAATCTATTTTTAGAGGGAATCTTCCTGTGTAAACGTCACAGATGTTGGTATACCACGTGACCGTTATCATTTTGGTTCGGTTTTTCTCGTGCACGGTTCGCGCAATCAACATCCGATTTGTTGTTGTTCATTTGTGAGATTTTTCTTCACAGTTCGTGAACATTTTCAGAAACAATAAAGTTCAGACAAGTAAGTGTCTCAATACAAAACGTTACAAACCCTTAAAACCAATAATTTTGCTAAGTCTTACGATATCTGGAGAGGGGATACAACCAGGACAGAACAGTTGGAACATGTCCAGGAGAGGTGAAAAGAACGCACCCCAAGTCTGTGCGCACTCTGTGAAATTTGTCGTGACGTAGGCATTGTTGTGCTTCGAGCGACATCTACCGGTGACATCAGAATACTAACTTTCAAAATTATTTCAAGCAATTGGGACATGGGGATTCCCATGGTATTTATCGATATAAAACCTGCTTTTTCACTCCATTTGATAAAAACGTGATCTAAGTGTGTTACAGGTTTGTAGATTAACCAAATTATAATTTATTTTCGCTGGATGGAACTAGGGTGTGCGGCTTTAAGACGACCAGAAACACACAGAATATACAGACACTGATATTCTAAACACGAAAATATATTTAATATGTAAGTTTAATCGTAGAAATATTTTGTTAGTCGGAAACATCTTACAATGCAGCAAACTCAGGAATGTCCCTTCAAACATCTATTGTATTATTGAAAGAAATTACGTTTCGCCAGTCTGTGTCAATATCAAGTTCACTGTTACTAAAAATAGAAATTGCATCACCGCTCTATCGACTTTATTTTTTTTCACCCGATTTTCATGAAACTTCACATAGAAATAGGATCATGGCATCTTGAACGAGTCAATAATAATAAAATTTTAAAATATGACGTCACTGCTCTACCGACTTATATTTCTAATATGATGTTTATGAAACTTCACATATAGTAATAGGATCATGATATCTAGAACGAGTTTTTCATCGGTATCGATTATTTTATATAGTCTTTCGTTAATTTTTTTTTTTTTTTTTTTTTTAGGGGGGTCTTCACAGTTCGGGAAGATTTTAATTAACAGACAAGTAAGTATCTAAATACAAAACTGACAAGTATGTATCTAAATACAAAACTGACAAGTATGTATCTAAATACAAAACTGACAAGTACGTATCTAAATACAAAACTAACAAGTAAGTACTAGTATCTAAATACAAAACTGACAAGTACGTATCTAAATACAAAACTGACAAGTACGTATCTAAATACAAAACTTTACATTCCTCTAAAACCATTAATTTTGAATCATAGAAATTGAGTTAAAAATGGAGGAAGCTGCATTAACATTCGGTGCGTGTCATATGACATGCCAGATCAACATGGCCAAATCTAATGTTTATGATTTTCATGCCCCTTGTTGTAAAAGTCAATTATTATATTTGATTTGCAAAATGTATGGCGCATTTATGTTCCCCTACTGTACCATAGTTGACATAATCCATTGAGGAGAACTATAAACAATTTTAAGTGTATAAATTGTTTTAATTAAGAATCAATTGATTACAAACTTAATATTTTACAAACTTTTGTTTGTTAATTGATTGGAATATATTTCATTTCATGTAACTGTAAGTTTTCATAATTGACACATACAGTCGATCAAAAGCACACAGCCAAACCATCACATTTGTTGTTTGTATTACATTTAAGATCTACAAATAGTTTACCGCCATATAACCTAATTGCTACACATGAATACACAGGTACCTTTTTAAAAGTGTTTTTTTTTAAATTATTAAAACAGATATATAACAACATTTATCACAGTATATTTGTAATAATATCTATAAAATTATTGACGCTTACCTGGTTGTATTTTGCTTATCATTTTTGAAAATAACTCACCATTTCAAAATCGTAGCAATGATCTCCAAAAACTAACATGAGAGAAACGGTCAGTGAAGCTACCAGTTGGACATCACAATGGTCACTGAGGTTAACTAGCAATGTTTGTCAAGTGATGCCCACACATTTCAGCAAATGTCACATATTCGGAAGATGTACAAGTTCTTCTGTATTGCTAAAATATCACTTGAAGTAAGCAAGATCTATACAGTGTATATATTTGCTTAATAGTCATTATTGACGGGTATAACGGTCAAACCCAGTCTTATAAATGTATAACTCAGAGAGCCATGTGTCATATCACACATCGTGACACTATATTTAGGGTCTACGTAAAGGCATTTTACCGCCAAAAACGCTGTTAAGGGGAATTGAGTAGACACAGTTTTAGAAATTAGGTTATTGCTACAACAGAACAATAACCGAACCAAACATTTATTGCAGAATTATATATATATATATATATATGTATGTGTGTGTGTGTGTGTGTGTGTGTGTGTGTGTGCATGTGTATGTGTATGTGTATGTCTATGTCAATGTGTATGTGTATATACAATATTTATTTCTGTTTATATAGTAACAGATGGGATTGGTAAACAGGCGTAGCCTATATAAAGACCTTTCCCTACATTATACAATTGAAGTAATAACTGGTTAACAAGGACATGTTGACAAAAATACAAGATGTGCATTTAGTGTTGAGAAAAGTAAAACTATTGTATTTTAACCTATATATAAATTATACCCAGAGAAACAAGTAGAATGAACAAGGTGAACGGTTTTATCAGTCAAAACGTTTGTTTTGTTTAACGACACCACTAGAGCACATTGATTTATTAATCGTCGGATATTGGATGTCAAACATTTTGTAATTTTGACATAGTCTTAGCGAGGAAACCCGCTACAACCAGAAATAGCGGTATAGAAACCGTCCCGCTCCATACACAAACAAATAGCAAAATCAGAACATTGTTACTTTATGCTTATTTTGTTCCACAAAATGTTTTCTTGTGTATTATCGAGTATCTCAGTTCTAAAAAGTTCTAACATTTTATTCGTGATTAAAAAGCCAACACCTGCTCCTCGTATATTATTCTCCTCTTGTAACGGCCTGAGTGTAATAAAGTTCTGTTCTGCTGTGATAAAATAACAGATCAAGCAAAGATACTCATTGAAAAGCAACAAAAGCTTTATAGAATAAATAAATATTGATTATGTTCAATTACGTGTCACCGTACCGCGGTCGTCTTATTTGAATGTTTCTACACTGCGATATAATGCAGGTAACTTTGAATTTTGTTTTTCGTTACATTTCTCATGATACAAAAGGCAGCGTTTATTGGGAATCAAAATGTATTGCATGTTGGATATATATATATATATATATATATATATATATATATATATATATATATATATATATATATATATATGCCAATTCAATTTAGCATTTTCATTTACGGTTATTTTTCGGGGGCGGGGACGTTGCCCAGTGGTAAAGCGCTGGCCTGGTGCGTGGTCGATCTAGGATAGATCCCCGTCGGTGGGTCCATTTTGGCTATTTCTCGTTCCAGCCAGTGTACCATGACTGGCACATCAAAGGCCGTGGTATGTGCATATAAAAGATCCCTAGCTACTAATGGAAACATGTAGTAGGTTTCCTCTCTAAGACCATATGTCAAAATTACCAAATGTTTGACATCCAACATGATTAATAATTCAATGTGCTCTAGTGGTGTAGTTAAAACATACATACGTACACTCATACATACATACATACATACATACATACATACATACACACACACACATACGTACGTACGTACGCACGTACATACATACACATACATACAATATGGGGTACTAGCAGATGCAAAATTATTGAAGTTGTGCAAATTAAATTTTGTAAATACCTGCTTAAGGTTGGGAAATCAGCAAAACATTATATTGTGTTGGGTGAGTGTGGTAGGGTCCATCTTCAACTTATTTATATGACAAGAGTTATCAAATATTGGTGTAAACTTATTCAACTACCACCTTTCAGATTACCGTGTCAAAGTTATTTGATGTTAAAATCTTTAGATGATGTTGGGTACATTAATTGGGCTACACAAGTGAAACAAATTTTATTTAATTATGGTTTTGGTTTTGTATGGCTATGTCAGGAAGTAGGTAATAGTGATTTGTTTATCTCATTGTTTAAACAGAGACTTTATGACAATTTACAGCAACAGTGGTCAGCTGATATAAATATATCTGCCTCATGTTATTATTACAAACAGTATAAATCTCTCTTGAATATCGAACGGTACTTGCAACCTAACTGTGCGGTACATGTCAAAAGGGCCCTGTCGAAGTTTAGATGCAACAAGTTTGGATTAGCTGTAGACACTGGCAAATTTAACGATATAACCTATGAACAAAGATGGTGCCCTTTTTGTAGGTTTTTTTTTATTGACGACCAACTATGTAAAACTATTTTAATACATGTAATACTCGAGTTTCTTTTTTATTTTATCAATAAATATTCGCATTTACCTCCTTCGATTATTTTTGTGAAGCTGATGTCATCTACAAATGAACTATTGCTGTACAATTTGTCATTTTTTTTACATCAGGTATCTGTAATAAGAACGCTAAGTGATGATGTTCTGTAAGTTAACCACTTGCATGCGACAAAATATATATGTTTTGTGTGTGCATGTGTGTGTGTGTGTGTGTGTGTGTGTATTTTGGGCCTGTGGCCTTAATATTGAATAAACTTGTTGTTGTTGTTGTTAAACACATACATGCATACATACATACATACATACATACGTACATACATACATACATACGTACATACACGTATATATCATCGGTTCACTTAACAGTTATTCTTTTTTTAATAATGTGTCGGTAGCTGAGTGGTTATGGTGATAGTCTGGGAACTGCGGAAGATTTGGTGCCTAAGGTTCGAGTCTCAGCAACGACATGAGAGACAATTTGTGGAGCCTAAAAGAATTTGTATCCACTGTAGACGTTTGTGTGTGTGTGTGTGTGTGTGTGAGAGAGAGAGAGAGAGAGAGAGAGAGAGAGAGAGAGAGAGAGAGAGAGAGAGAGAGAGAGAGAGAGAGAGAGAGAGAGAGAGTGTGTGTGTGTGTGTTAAATCATCGTATATCGTGTGTACGTATATCATCGGTTAACTGAATATTATTTTTAAGAATGTCTTTCAATTTGTGAGGCCAAAAAGGATTGTTATCCCCAGTGCCCGTGCGTGTAATATATATACCGCTAGCAAGTTTATGTTACACTGTGCACAGTGAATCTAAACAGGTGGGGTGGTATCTGGTTTCTATGTGATGTTCTAATATTACCGGGTTGTGTTGGCTGTCAAGGTGATGTCTTTGTACAAATCCAGGTATGTAAATTATCGAAATGTTATTTTCAGTATAACTCTAGGTGTGCCTAATAGATTTCACGTGCTTATGATGATGATGTAACTTTAAAATTTCTTTTAACAAAATGAGGAACTCACACCGAGCCTAGAGTTGAACAAAATATTCACCGTAAACTTAGGAACCCAAACGAAAACAACGCACAATTAATATTTGGTATGCTTTAAAAGCATAAATTTGAAATTGAGAAGTAACTTCATCTCTTTGAGCAGTATCACCAGGTGTTAACAAAGTGCCTTCGTTCTGTTTATGCGTTTATACCGTAGATATTACTATGAAAGCAGCTCTCATTATTTAATTGCTAGCAAATAGTATACGCAGTAAAGTCAATTTGGTCTATAGTCATTTCAGCCAATTAATACGCCTTTACAATAGTTGTAGTTATAAATCGATCGCAATAAACACATATTTTAATATTTTTACAAATATAATTTTTAAAAAGCAATACCATTTGGCTAACAAAATATTTGTAAAAAAATTAATTATTCTTGTTGGTGCTGACTCATTTGAGCAATTATCAATTACCAATGTATGGGTGATCAGCACTTACATTACATTTTTAAACGTCAAACATAGACAATTCAATGCACATCAAAGATTCTGGGATACAACAGCTACAGAAGTACAGCACTTTTGAAGTAAAAATTTGGCTTTAAAATTTAATTCAGTAGCGTAAATATATTGTTTGCTTAGGGATATGACACGTTTTTATTGGACTAATAAAATTAGTTTTTTAATTATATTATTTATTTTGTTTGGTTTAAATATAGCTAGATTAATCGTAAGTTACACATTATAAATTACGAAATAATGTTTTTAAAAACCCTCACCCAACCAGGTTATTCTAGCAAAACACTGAATTCCACACTGGTTACACCTACTGGCAACAATAAATTATTTCACCTAAAACACAATTGTCTATTCATTTCACAGTAATACTGTGTTGCGCTTGCATGCAAAGGGACAATAGTACCCAGTGGGGTTTCTAAATCAACCGCTGTTTCCAGACAACAGTTATGCATAACATATTTTAACGTTAATGGACAGTTGTCCATTTTTAAAAAATGATTTAAGAGTTTTATATAATAATATATATATATTTTTTTTTAAATTTGTTTACACCTTCCATATCTCTGTTCAAATTAATACAGTTGCTAAGTACAAATTATATTAAAGATTTGTGTAATTTCGGTAAATATATATTGAAACTATTAAAACAACATTGCATAGTATTATATTCTCCTTTGATTGTAATACTTAATGCTATTTGTAATAACGCTATTTTTATTTTACACCTTCCATTGTTTTCCAGCATGTTATTTGTATTTATAACTGATGAGCAGTTATTGCTCAAAGTTTCAATAAAGAATTGAATTGAAAATCACGACCTTGAAAAACACCCTTTTCACTCTTTGTTGTTCAGACATACGATTTTGACTGCGCCAAGTGTTTCTTTTTAAAATAAAGAACATTCAATATAGTGGAATATGTAAGAATTTAGTGGATGTATAAAAATAAACTTCAAAGTCAAGCCTGCTATGTTGCATATGTGTTAAAAAACCTTGTTGAATATGTAATTTGGTAATTAAGTGGATGTCTAAAAATAAACTCCACGAAAAAAACCCCAACCCCAAACAAACCCATAAATATTCTTACCTGGACATCTCGTACTACTACTTGCAAGGAGTAGACGATGTCGTAGCAGTGGGTTTCTTGTCTAACAACAACAATAAACATACAGTTAACACCTATCATCCACATATTTAAACATTGTGTTGAGGTGTCGTTATTAAACAAGCATTCCTTTTTCTCGCTCACCACAGTGGTCAGAACATTTTTGACAAAAAAGCACTGTCGCTGTTACACAGTTACGGTCATCTCCAACGATGCAAGACCTCCACAATTAAACACGCTTGAAAAGAACTCTTATTACCGCAAACGTAGGAAGTGTATCGCTACTGATGTTTCGAAAAGGAGCTGCCCATTAAATATTGCACCCTATTGAATAGCTTCTTTCAAACGTAAACCATCAGTGGTTATGGGGGGTTTTATATATTTTATGCACATTCTTATTACAATGTAATTCAAAGTCATAAACCCTTGAAAACCTGTATATTTTACATCAATGACCCATTTATTCACGGAGATGGTTCTTTGTTTCAACACTTGTGGTGGCATAAACTGGATTTGTGTACGTTTTTGTCTCATTTTCGTTTTACTCCCAGCGAATTGTTACTAATATTGATTAGCACGAGTCACGATTTAACTGATCAATCTAGATACACCAATAACAGAAGTTTGTTTTGTTTAACGACACCGCTAGAGCATATTGATTTATTAATCATCGGCTATTGGATGTCAAACATATGGTAATTTCAACATATAGTCTTAGAAAGGAAACCCGCTACATTTTGCCATCATACAGACATGATAGCACATACATATACCAGTCGTGGTGCACTGGCTGGAACGAGAAATAGCTCAATGGGCCGCCGACGGGGATCGATCCCAAACTGACCACGCATCAAGTGAGTACTTTACCACTGGGCTACGTCCCGCCACAGATACACCAATAAATATTTTTGTGAAATTGTTCTGCTACAGAAACAAACGCGTATTGGTTTAAAACTAGTGTTCTAAATGGCTTTAATAATAAAAGCACGGTTTTAAAATATAAAATATATAATTAGGACCCAACGAATTATCCATTCAATTACCAGTATACATTTCAATACAATTTTATAAATTGAATAAATTAATTTAATTAAATTCAAGTGAACTGAACTGCAGTAAAGTAAAGTAAAGTAAAGAAAAATACATTGAATGCAGTGTGTCTAACTTTCCACATTCAGCATACCTCGTTGCAACCCCCCTTCCAAACAACAACAACAAATACAAAAAATAACTCTCATTCGTTTGCTGTTCATTACTGTGGTTTAGGGGTACCATCCTCGGATATTTTTTTTCATCAGAGTAATTCGTACAGCACACATTCATCAGTATCTCGTAAAATGTTTTAAAATAAATTCTGTAAGCATTGATCTGTAATATAATATGTAGGCTTATATTTATCCATTTTATCCTTTATCTGTAGTGTTATTTTAGAATAGTTTAATAATGATCGAATTGATTGGGCAACTCTATACACTCTAGACTTTCAAAATTTGGCTATAGGTTTTCGTTTTTGTTTTTTATTTATATTTTTGTTTTCTGTTTGTATTTTCTATCTTATATTGTACATCGTTTGTTGATATACAATTAAAAAACACAAAGTGTCAGTTGGTACGATTCGAACCACTGCAGCGACCGCATGGTACTTGACGGCTAGTGAATGTGTTAGGTGTTAATATTTTAATAAATTATTTTGTATAAATTATTTTTAAACAAAATAGTGATAGTGATAGTGGTAGTGATAGTGGTAGTGGCAATAGCAGTAGTAATAGTAGTAGTAGTAATAGTGGAAGTAGCAGTAACAATAGCAGTAGCTGTAGTAGCAGCAGCAGTAGCAGTAATAGCAGCAGTGGTATTGGTAGTAATAGCAGTAGTAGCAGCAGCGGCAGTGGTAGTAGCAGTAGCAGCAGCAGCAGTAGCAGCAGACGCAGTAGAAAGAGCAATAGCAGAGTTAGCAGCAGCAGCAGCAGCAGTAGAGAGACAGAGAGACAGAGACAGAGAGAGCAGGTCTGTTTTAACATAATATTGTAATAAAATGAAAAGTATATTTGCGGGATTCGAACCTGATGCAACTACTTTACATAAGATACGACTGTAAATGCGCAATGACAATTTCTTTTATAGTCTTTAAACACATTTTGAACCAATTAATACGCAGTTGTGATACATGTACATTAACTGACGTTAGTAATACACAAATATTTCAAAATGTTAATAAATATACTAAGCAATACGATTTGTCTGACAAAACAATTTTTCAATTAAATTATACCTTAAGGTAAGAATTTATTTTTATTAATTATCAATTACCAATTTAGGGGTGACCAGCACTGATATTGCACTTTTGTGCCTTCAGTCATGGTCAATTAATGGCCACCACAGACTCTTGAATACAACAGCGATAAAAATACAGGTATTTGAAATTCAAAAATAGCTTTTAAATGTAATGTCAATGACAGAAATACACAAATATATTATTATTTTATGAGTGTGCCAATTGGTGAGATGACAATATATTTGTTTTAATTTCTTATTGAATTATATATTTTGTTTTATTTAAATACAACATTAATAATCGTGAATACCGGTATACATCACAAATTAAATCATATTTTAATAAGAACCACAATACCAATATACAACAAGCGAAATATTTAGTTCAACACAATTCTTGTTATTATTTCTAAATGGCTGCCCAGAGGTCTCTATCAAGTTACACCTACTGACAATAATAAATGTTTCACCATGAACAAACAATTCTACCAGAGATTCAATACTTCGCGCTGCTTGCAAGAGAAGAGTACAACCAGCGGGGTTACAAAATCAATCGCTGTTTCCAAATAGTAGACCTATGCATGGGGTATTTCAAACTTAATAGACCTTGAAAAACACAGTTCACTAGTGCATAATGGTCTCAAAAAAATAAACCTGGACTGGTCACACAATGTTATTACTTTATAGTGTTAGCAGCGTATTATTTAAAACATGTTTTTACCACACTGACTATTATTGTTATTACAGCGTACAAATTCGCCAGCTGACACAAGAGTAGTTTTCATTGAAAGTTAATGGATAATGCATAGTATTTATTAAAAACTTATTATTCTCACCCTAAGTGGCCTTTAAAGTCAACATTTACCACGTATTACATCCCCTTGAGGGAAGCAGCTTGAATACTTCTGAAATGAGGGATATCATGGGGAGTGGCAATCCTCCAGGGATAAGCACTACTAGCTGTCACCTTTATATAGTCAACCCCCTCCTCCCAACAGTTAAATACTTACTTTAAATTAACTCTTATTATTGCAAACGTCTCAACTGGAACTGTTTTGAAAGGTGCTATGTATTAAATAGCTCTCCCTTTTGAACAGATTCTCTTAACTATAAAACATCAATGGTGAGATCGTGTTATGCACATTTTACTATTAATGTAAATCAAAGTCACAAATACCAAAAGGAAACATTCCTGTTTTTCTCACCACAGTGATTATTGTCCTGTTCAGTTCTTTAGAGCCCAAATATTTCTCCTATCCAATACTCGTCATGCTTGAATACATATGAAAACAAACTCAAACCCCAAGAGTTTTCAAATACAATTCATAATTTTAAAAAGTTTATTTATTTCAATTCGAAACACATCTCTATATGTTTCGAATGCAAGTATCTTTTTATGAGAATTGTAATTGTAGGTAAGGGATATTTGACGAGCTTACTTTATGTAAAAGGTCGTGCTGGTTCAAAAAAGAACAGTATTATGAACTCCATTACAATATCCATGTTTTCCATTTTCCTTTGCCAAATATGGCCAAAATCAGCAATTTATTATAGGAACGGGTTCATATTACCATACTATATATAATAAGCTTCTGAATATGTTACGGTACAATGTGTTTGGTGTAGGTCAGGCCAGGAAATAACAATATCATCAGTTGGGCCAACGTTTGCCCATAGTTTGTCAATTGTTGGCCCAAGAGGGATATTTTTCATAGGAATACTAATTATATTGTACTCGATATTAATAACATATAACAACTCATGAAATCAAACTGATGAAGCGAAAATACAAGTTGAAATTATATATGACGTTTATGGCTACCAGTGTTCGATTTTAATCAACATAAATAATACAAAATAACTTTTGTTATCATTTTACCTTTTTTCTACATATATGTATGTATGTATGTATGTAAGTATGTAAATTATACGTAATGTATGTTTATATATACATGTCTAGGTTGTATGCAAACAAAATCCCCACTAACTACTAACCCTGTGTCCTGGACAGACAATCCAGATAGCTGAGGTGTGTGTGTGTGTGTGTGTGTGTGTGTGTGTGTGTGTGTGTGTGTGTGTGAGTGTGTGTGTGTGTGTGTGTGTGTGTGTGTGTGTTTAATTTAATTATATGATGTTATCGGACTAATTGTTTGCATACAACTATACATCATATTTTCGGTTCCTTCTTGCATGAACCAAAGCAAATTGCGGTCAATTCCTAAATTAATTAAGATGTATTTGTGTGGAGATAAATACAAACTGAATTATTAAACTCGTTTATAATTCATTTTACACCTGACTAAAACATGAAAGAATCCTTAATAACGTTAACAGGTACACAGAGCATTTAATGTCGACTGCTTGAATGTTTCATATACCGAAATTTCATATAATATACATTATGACGGATGACGAAGTATTATTTTGGTTCTAAACAAGCCAATCATTGCCCGATTGTCGCTTTTTGCATGTTGTAAAAAATTAAAGTAGCGCGTCTAGCAGTTAAAACAATATGTCGTTCTTTCTTTTCAATCATACATGAATCCAATGAATCCAAACCAATTTAAGATATTAAGTGTAAATATTAAATCAAAACTCACGTTTCGTTCAATGAAAACTGCCGGTCTTTTGTTACATGTAGGTACAAATGTTGGCCATGTCTGGGCGTTTCCGAAAGTACTACTTTGATCATTGCTGATTGGTCAAAACACACACATTGATCTGTTTACATTCTGGACCATAGCAATATGGCAACATGATCCATTTGTTTCTTTAATCGCATAATCAATATACGTTTGGAAATAGTAGTTTACAAACATATATTACAAAGTAAACAAAACAGAACATTATATACACGGCACATATTTACAAAACAATTAGAAATTTTTCAGATTTCCTATTTACACAGTTTATACAGGCCCGTAGGAACGACTTTGGGATTGGGGAGGGGAGGGCACTGACGGATCGGATACAAACTCTATATCAGATTTTGGTTACAATGGCAAACATTAATGTGTTTAAAAAAAAGGCTCACAAGTGGGGAGGGGGGGGGGGGGGCACGTGCCTCCCCCCCCCCCCCGCAGTTCCTACGGGCCTGCTATATATTTGCATATTTATATTATATGTACTGTTTATTGATATATTTAAAAACTTGTTGATTAAATTAACCTTAATTATAAAGAAAAGAGAATACTGCTTCTAATACTGTGACAAATAGGCACTATTATTAATATGATGGTCGCTCTGCAAATGCCTTTGTGATAACACAAATTGGGTCATATAATAATCCTTTACCATGGATAGAAGATGAAGAATGATAGTGAACTTGTTAGCTACATGAACATTATATATTTATCACTTTGTTATTAAAATTAAATGATTAAGGTTTATTTTGTCCTGTTTCTATGCCAGATAGTATGTTTCTATCGTCTATTATCCTATGACATCCAGTGACGTCAAAGATTCCTGATTCCAAACTTTGCCACAAAGTTTTCAGAAACAAAAATCTTGTTTATTATAAATATCAACTATAAGGTAACTGATTGATGAGTGATGACATTTGAGTAATTGACATTTGTTTAAGAATTGATTGTCTTAGGAAAAGTATCGACTTATTAGCATTAGCTGTTGATAATTTGATTATCGAAAATGAACCATTTATCTTCTCGCATCACACAAAAGCACGTGTTGCTAGAAGCAATATGGACGGGGAGAATAGTTAATGATCCAGTCACATCATGTTTTGCTTTATTGATTCAAAATCTTAACATAACGAAAAATACATTGGCAGTTTCAGACAGATAAATAAATGGTGATGAGAAGCGTTTTCAACACGTTGATAACCACAAAATGTTTTCATCTCTAAATAATATGTTTTGGTCTTTTGATTATTGTTCTCTTTAATTCTTTAAAGCCAAATATTTTTCCTATTCAATACTCGTCGTCCTTGCTTACATATTAAAACCAACCCAAATCCCAAGAATTTTCAAATACAATTCATTTTTTTCTCATTCATTTCAGTTTGAAATAAATCTCTCTGTGTTTCGAATGCAAGTTCTTTATCAGAATTGTAATTGTAGGTAAGAGATATTTGACGAGCTTACTTTATGTAAAAGGTCGTGCTGGTTCCAAAAAATAACAGTATTATGAACTCCATTACAATATCCATGTTTTCCATTATTCTTTGCAAATATGGCCAACATAAGCAATTTAGGAACAGTTTTGTGTTACCATAATAACCTTCTAAATATTTCATGGTACAAAGTTTTGGTGTAGGTCAGACCAGGAAATAATAATGTCATCAATTGGCCAGCGTTTACCCATAGTTCGCCAACTGTTGGCCCAAGAGAGATATTTTTCATAGGAATATTAATTATATTGTACTCAATACGAATGTTTCATACAACGAAATTTTATATAATATACATTGTTGTCGTAATCCACTCTGGATGACGAATTCAGTTCAATGATTAGCAATAGCTAACATAAATATTGTAACATGTTTACTCCAACTTAACCCAAGATGCTGTATTAATTCTATTCAGTGTCTGGTTATTAGAATACACAATACGACGCATCGCTGATACATTACAAATAATCAGCCTTCTGGATGCAGTTGGATTAAAAGGTAACAGAAATATGGGCTATATAGGTAACTATTAAATAATCCAATGGAAGAAATCTGTATTGATTACTAGTTTTTAACTGCTATTTTTGTTTCATAATATAATATAAGAAAAGTAATGATTTCATTTAAATGTATTTCATATTGGTCAGGAAACCATGCCCTGATAGATTTTGGAAATAATATATCTTGTGTAACACCATTTTAAACAGTATATATCGAGTATTGGAACAGATACCAAATGTTCTTGTTTGTATGAAATTTTGCACATGTCTTAAAAGAAATAAAATTATGGCACAGTTTAAGTTATAACCTATATAGGCATACGGGCTCACTTTCGGTTTTGTTTTTGGGGATGCTGATTTTTGCCTGCATTAAACGAAAATGCCCGATTCTGGATAACAACGTTTATTCATATTTGCATTTACGACCAAACAGCCATATAGAGTTCCAAATGAATCATTACGCACTTTTACATGGATTACAACTAATATTGAAAGTAGAATAATGGGCATACATGGTGAACGTTTTTAAGGTCAGCTCTCAAACGTTTTGTCCACAATACCAAAATATATCTAGCACTGGCGGGGGCAGTGGACCCCCCCCCCCCCCAGTCTTATACGTTTGTGATAACCTACATGATACGTTCTAAGTAGAATATGGTAGTATTTAAAAGTAACGAAAACATACTGTTTTCATTTTGTAAAGCCTTTCCCTAAACATTTTTGACAATGTGAAAAGTGTATAAGCTAGTTCATTACCAGTTATTTAATGATATTCAAAACGGTTCCTTTATGTGTGTGTATGGGGGGGGGGGGGGGGGGGGGGGGGGATAAGTGAAGTACCAGATGTATATAAGTGTATATTTAAGTTTTTATATATCTTTTTATCTTTATTATATAGAGGAAAAGACAGGGATGTTTAACAATACCTCAGCGACGTGTGCTCTTGATAGTAAGAAGAAACACGTTGCCGCCAAATAGTCTTCTCATTCTGAATACCCACAAGCAATACATTATATAGGCACCTTCCTACGGAATGGAAGTTTATTATTTAAATGTATTTTGATAATTTATTCACCTGTGCAAACAAATAAGGTATCGTTAAAAACAACTAAAACATTTAATTTGAAAAATAACAGTTTATTTACAATTTTGAATTTATTGCTGGTTTAATAATATTTGACGTATGGGCGAAGGTGGCAAATATTCACATATTATTACCAAAGCAGGCACGCATAACGGGGAAAAGTAAAATAATAATTTCTCACTGAGATATTATCATGCATTGGTCTAACGAACAATACTATTGGATAATTTGATGCTTACAAACCAATCACGATTTGGCAAACACACAATGACGTCGTGTAGTTTAAAGAGTTTGCGTTCACGGCTGTCTGTTTTTGGTGTTAAATTTAAAACAAAATGTCATTTTAATGCAATTAATTATAGATTTTGTATCAAAATAAAGAGAACTTTTGTTTTTGAAAATTATCTATGAACGTGATTAAATAATAAAGTTATAGAAATACTCAGAACAGTGCGTAAAGTGGTTTATATCGTTTCTATACATGTACGTTCATATGTGTCGAAAATAAAAGCTTTTAGAGAAACAAAATAGCTCAGGTAATAAATAGAATAACAAACTCGGTACCATTTAAAACTCGTAACAACTGATAATGATTCCACTCGGGACATACATTTGATAACAACTGGAAACTCGTTTATTATCCTCTATGTAATGGGTGTAAAATAACAAAAAGTGTTCCCTTCTTTATTAATTAATAACGACAGGTTCTCTAGCTGTGGAACGATTTCTCAAATAATTGACGAGGGCTTCATCAACATTATCATCTTCCTTGCTATTGGTCGTCACTTTTTTCTTCTTTTTTTTTTTTTTTAAATTGTTTTTTTTTTTTTTTTTTTTTTGGGAAGGGGGGGGGTATTTTTGAGGCAATGCTAGACAATAAGGCACATTGGGGCACTGATGGTTTAAGGTTTTGATATTGGAATATGATTTTGGCGTTCAGATTTATACAATTCCATATTCAGTAGGAATGTAGATAGATAGATAGATAGATAGACATAAATACGTACGTACATACATACATACATACATACATACATACATTTGACTTTTCCGACTTAACCGACAATATGTTTGGCGACAAAGACTGTTATGTGGTGAAACATAATCGTTTTGCACAAGGTTCCATTGTATCGGAAATATCTATTGACCCTTAATTTATTTTGTTATGTTGAAAGTAAATCAGTACATGGTAGCATGTATACATTTTGCCACATTTCTCCTGACCTATGTAAACTGTTTCGGGCTGACAACTGTACCGTTAAATGATGACTCCATTAATGCTATTATTTTAGTAATTCATTAATGTTAATGGATCGTTCATAAAAAAGATCTTAGCATTCGATGTGCAGTACAATAAAATATAAGTATGGTGCATTTTTCTCAACATTACAGCTCTTTCATTGAAAGTATAATGTACCTTTGGGTAAACATTCATTGCTATACTAATTTACCATCGCGAGTTTTCTTACATATCAGGGTTTTAAGTTTCAGGTGGCCTCGACATTAAAAAAAATATGTTGTGGCATTTCTTTAGTTATCTAACAATCAATTGTATTCAATAATTATGACTGTTTTGTTCGGCGTTAGACTAGCTGCACGTCCAATGAGTACAGACTGATGTGCATGCTGTCACATCATGGAGTAAAAGAAATGCATTCAGGAATAAATGTACTGGAGTTTGCCGATGTTGATATCAAAGCTTGACTGGTAGACATTATGCCTTTTAGAGACAAACTGCACTAATACAATGCAGGATAAATGGAATGTTTACATATTATATATTATATTTAAAAAAAAAAAACATTTTCAGGAAACTTAAGTTATGCTATTTTTATCAAAATATACCTACTAAAGAGAGACTATAACTTTACACTCTTGAATAGGTCATTACATTGTTTAAATCTGACTCATCAGTCTTGTGCTTTAAACATATTAGGGTGTAATATGAATCATGGATTCGTGTGCCGATAATTGAGTTTACACGGTCAACGAATATAGTCATTAACACAGTTGCCTATCATATCAAACGAATTATAGAACACAATCGCTGAATTCAGATGGTGGTACAATCTGGTTCTCGAATTCCATTTTAGTCATTTGTACAAACGACACGCGTTGGGTCAAAAATGTGTTAATACCTGTTACCTTTGAATTAGACTAAAGCAAATGTGGAAATTTGTATACTTGTTTTGCAGATAATTTAAATGCAAGAAAGCAAAGAAAACCAGTAGTTTTATTCACATTTCACTGTTAGTTCTCTATATTTCAGCAAAACAATATAAATAAATGTGGAAATCCCATCTAATTATAACTTTTTGTGGAAAATCCTGTTCTATATATAAATATGTATAGTCTGCAAAAATGTATATTGTTTAATGTTGAGAAATATGTAATATATACATATTGTTTCATATAGTAATAATGCTTAATATCTACTATGTACTAATTTGTTTTGAAAAGTTTACTTTAAACATCTGATGAATATAATATAAATTATTCCAAATAATACACTGAAATTTTCAATCTAATTTCAATCTAGCCACCCAGTCTCAGAGAAATCATTCTTTGTGATCTTATATTAATAACAAGGATAATAACAACAAATTAGTCAAAATGAAATTGCAAAAAGTGTTATCTAACCTGTATTTTCTAACAAAAATAAATAAAACATTTTCAGTGTCCTCAATCTATATATTGGCAGGAGTCCAAATAATAGTCACATATTTATTATAAGACAAAAAAGTTCAGTAATTTGGCACTACTGAATTGTGCATGGGTCCTTAAAGGGACATTCCTGAGTTTGCTGCAATGTTTTAAGATGTTATCGGCTAATAAAATATTTCTACGATTAAACTTACATATTAAATATATTTTCTTGTTTAGAATATTAGTGGCTGTATATTAAACGTGTTTCTGATCGTTCTAATATTTGTATAATGTTAATTTTCATTTTATTTCTTAAAAAATATTTTACAAATATTAAGACGACCAGAAACACATTGAATATACAGACACTGATATTCTAAACAAGAAAATATATTTAATATGCAAGTTTAATCGTAGAACTATTTTATTAGTCGGAAACATCTTACAATGCAACAAACTCAGGAATGTCCCTTTAAACTACATCAAATGTGACAGTTGTGTATTTCAGTTTACACTGAGAATCTCCTGTTACTTATACTGACACATGATGCATCCACTGTCTCAATTCACATTGAAAGTCATGAAGTTTTCTCTTATTTGAACACATTTATCAAAATACTACATTTTTGTTTTGTTTTAGTATAGTTGAATAGACATTATAATACAACCAAACCATCAGACCTATTTTGTACATTTACCACAAGTTGTAGTCGCTATTAATTATGTTTAGTCTTGATCACCAAATTAATATATGATTTAGATATGATAATACCTTTAAAATTAGTGTATATTTTCTTCAATACATCTATACCGATTCAACCATTGTCGTTGTTGAATGAAGTTACTGATTAACGAATATTTGTACAATTATAACTTTTATTCTTTTCACAAAAAAACATGCTTGGTTTGGATTCAGTTCAATGATTAGCAATAGCTAACATAAATATTGTAACATGTTTACTCCAACTTAACACAAGATGCTGTATTAATTCTATTCAGTGTCTGGTTATTAGAATACACAATACGACGCATCGCTGATACATTACAAATAGTCAGCCTTCTGGATGCAGTAGGATTAAACGGTAACATAAACATGGGGTATATAGATAACTATTAAATAATCTATAGGAAGAAATCTGTAGTGATTACTAACTTTTAACTGCTATTTTGGTCTCATAATATAATATAAGAAAAAAGTAATGATTTAATTTTATTTTATTTTGGAAATAATATATCTTGTGTAACACAATTTTAAACAGTATATATCGAGTATCGGAATAGATACCAAATGTATGAAATATTGCACAGGTCTTAAAAGAAACAATATTATGGCACAGTTTAAGTTATAACCTATATAGGCGTACGGGATCACTTTTGTTTTTGGGGAGGCTGATTTTTGCCTGCATTAAACGAATATGCCCGATTCTGGATAACAACGTTTATTCATTTCTGCATTACGATCAAACAGCTATACAGAGTTCCAAATGAATTATTACGCACTTTTACATGGATTACAACTAATATTGAAAGTAGAATAATGAACATACATGGTGAAAGTTTTTTTTAGGTCAGCTCTGAAACGTTTTTTTCCACAATACCAAAATACATCCAGCACTGGCGGAGGCAGTGGACACCCTATACGCATACGTTTGTGATAACCTACATGCTACGTTCTAAGTAGAATATGTAGGTATGAGTTTAACTTGAAAAATGGATTTTTAAAAAACCTAATGCATACTATTTTAAGTTTGTAAAGCCTTTTCCTAAACATTTTTGACAATGTGAAAAGTGTATAAGCTAGTTCATTATCAGATGTATATACTTGTATATTTAAGTCTTTATATATCTTTTTATCTTTATTATATAGGGGGAAAATACAGGAATGTTTAACAATACCTCAGCGACGTGTGCTCTTGATAATGAGAAGAAAACCGTTGGCGCCAAATAGGATTCTCATTCTGAATACCCACAAGAGATACATTAGACAGGCACCTTCCTACAGATGGGTATGGCACTTTATTATTCAAATGCATTTGGTAATTTATTTAGCTGTGCAAACAAATAAGGTATCGATAAAAACAACTAAAACATTTAATTTGAAATAGCATTGTTCACTTGTAATAATGGGTAATGTCTCAAAATTACTCTAACTGAAAATAGGAATTAATCTTCTGTATATTATACGCAATATTTAAAAGGCTGTGTTTGTTTTTATGCATTTACAACTATATTATGTTTTCGTGTGCTAGTATTGCCAAGACAAAAGAATTGCTCGCCAAGTGGGACAGGAAGGGTATTATGAGTTCCAAGTGACCATGACAGAGCAACTTTGGGAATCTTAATTGGGAAACTGTTGGGTCGTAATTGGGGAAACGTAGTGCATTGGATTGAATTTTTGTATTTATATATTTTCTTCATGTAACTAATGAGCTTTTTATCTCAAAGTCAATAAAGAATGAATGAATGATTTGGGAATTTATGTTGGGGAATGGGGCCGGTCACCAGTCCTGAAATGTATGGTAGATTATACCCTGATTTCTATTATATATTTGGGATATAATGAACACAGTTCGACCATACTATATGGTAGATTATGCCTTAATTGGTATTATATATTTAGGATATAATGAACAGTTCGACCATACTATATTGTTTGTTTGTTCAGAATTTAGATTGGAATTGGTGTTGTCCAAAATACACGTCAAAAATTACAGAAATTAACGTTACTTGAGCCGACTGTTAAAATATCCAGCCAAATATTATCATTGTTAAAGTAATAATGTACATGCATATCATTTTAAACATAGGCATATAATATAGTGGGCAATATATAAATATATTTTCATTGCTTCTGACTGGCAAAAAATCGAAACTATTACCGCGGTTGGAAAGTACATGTTTGGGTAAAGGTAGAAGAAAAGAGAGAAAATAGAATAGATCGTTTTAATAAATTAACAAATAAATAAATAAATAAATAAATAAATAGGGGAACTTAAACTTTATACTACGGAAAAAAATACTTGCTATTTGAAACAAGTTTTTTTCTGTATTATCCTTTTTATTATTAATATTTAATTACTGGCATAAACCAGATTTTTGCAGGGATAAGTTTCCATATACGAAAGCATGGATCATAAACTTCACACACCCGCCCCGTCATATCTCACAGAATCATATGCTACGACTGGGCTGTAATTGGATCTAATTATAAATGCTATTTTGTACACTATAGTACAACACCGCTAACAATAAAAAAAGGAATGACGTTACTAAACATTAGAACTAGAAATTTAAATCTGCCTATAGACTGCCAGCTGCGTCTTTTTGATAGTACTATTGTCCCAATTCTCCTGTATTCCTTAGACATCTGGGGATTTGGTAATAGTCAAAATATTGAAAAAATTCAATTACATTTCTCAAGATACATACTGAGACTTAGACTACCCCACTCCCTATGATTTATGATGAATTGGGAGTTCCCCCCCTAGGTATTAATATTAAAACCAGGATGCTAAATGTTTGGGCCTCGTTCATAACAGGAAAGGCCTCTAAAATATCAGCAATATTATTCAGAATCATGATATGTGAAACTATTAATCATGGATATATATTTAAATGGTTAATTAATATAAAAGATACCCTAAACATGTTAGGCTTGGGAAATTATTGGTTAAATCAAAATATTACAAGTAAGAAAGCATTCACTCATATTGTAAGTCAAAGACTACAAGATCAGTACCTGAAACACTGCAAACAATATATTGTCGATTCAGGTCTTGTAATAACTATCTACCAATTGAAACTGGACGATGGCAAAACATCGATAGACAAGAACGAAAATGTCCTCTCTGTAACACACTTTAGGTGATGAATATCATTATTTATTTCAATGTACATATTTCGCAAATGAGAGATTCATATATCTTAAAAAATATTATTATGACAGACCCAATACTTATAAATTTGTCAATTATTCAATTCGAAAAACTATTAACGACAAATAAATTATGTTTGTTCTTAAATGTGATTAACTCGGTTTTCAAAACATATCTCCATATCATAATTATAGACAGTACGCAATGGTTAACATCTAAAGTATACTCCTGCTTATAAAACTGTTATATTATTATACCTATTATGTGTAAGGCTCCCATAATACAAGTTTTATTCCTAATATATGATACTGACGATAGCGAAAACCACGAGGATAATAACCTCTCTATATATAAAGTTTATATTTTTGTCAACCATTTACTGCAACTGTCTGTATAATATGTTTGTAAACCACCTCAATGTATCACCGTTTGGTGATCTCAGTTTAATAGTTTTGTTCTGTTCTATTCCAACACTAATAACTGGTACCCATTTGGTAAAATGATTGTAAAGGCAGCATACACCTGCCATGTTACAATGCACACATGTATTAAGTGGTGTAAGAAAGGTAATACAGTAATAAAAAAAATTCGACGGACACTTACTTCGTTAAATGATAAATTAAATTCAGTAAACTGCCCGTTATGTGCAGTCTTTTATCTGATCATATCATATGTCGATGACAGTGAAATATTCTTCCCATAAAATTATTTTGTATGAACATGTGACAGACAGTCTGGTGTCTCTTTTGTTACTACACGAACAGGAGCGTAGAAAGGGCCCGATAGGCTTACAGACTTGACACTTAGGTTAACCACGAGCAAATAGACATAAATGCTTTATATCGTAAGTATTGTAGCGTTTACAAGATGTTTTCTTTATTTAGTACTGATATATGTATCTCATGAATGCACAAAAACATGTACTCGCACGTTGAATTTAATGATAATTTCCTTTTGTAATGTGACATAATTTGGTTTTAATAATTACTATTATTAACCTTTCTTCAGTTTACAACTATCACTTTTCTTTTTGCATGAAACTACATTGGTTGCTGGACATGCAAATTACGACCATATTGCGTAATCATAAAGGTAATTCCAAGGTGAACATATGGAGGTAAATAAAATACATTTCACAACATATAATCTAACATAAATATAAATATAAATATAAATACAATATAGTACAATACAATATAATTGTAATACAAAATCCGTGAAAATATATATATATATATATATGTGTGTGTGTGTGTGTGTGTGTGTGTGTGTGTGTGTGTGTGTGTGTGTGTGTGTGAAATAAACGTTTCTAATTAGCTCTTGTATTATGAATTGAAAATTAATATTAATATTAAAAGGAAAACCTTTTGCGGTATGTGGGTTCAATTCCCACCCAGGGTTGTGCTTTGCAAACAATATTAAGCACATTCATTAATGTGTCTGATTCTACTATTAGTAGGATTTAACATATTTACTTTAGTTGATACATTCTGTGCATTAGAGTCATAATAATATTAACAAAAAATAGTTATTTACAAAAAAATTGATGGCGTCATATTAAACACAATATTGTTTGCATAATAGCTGGTGCAAAATGAAGGAAATTGCCTTGTGCCTTCGACGTGAAATGTTAAAGATAAATGGTCCTTTTACATAGTATATGGTATTTCTGTCTAAATAATTTGAGCTTGGATGTAAAGAAAACATTTAATATTTTTCAATTAAATATTACCCATTTCAAGATATGAAATAAGTCCATATAGTAGTTTTACATTTGATAAAGTGCTCCTACTGGCAGTAGCTAGTGGGAATTTCCCCTATTAGCTCAGTTGGTAGAGCGCTGGACTATCGTAATGAGAGTCCGTGGTTCGAATCCCCTCAGTGGAGGTTGATTTTTCTGTTACAATATCACGACCTTCGATGTAGTAGTCGTGGGCTACTGGATGGGACAAGAACAAAAACTAATCCGAGAACGGGTCCACCGAGGAGGTTCGATCCTCTAATCCAAGCACCTCAGGTGAACGTTCTACAGACTGCGCTAAATGCGGCCTTCCATATACTAGTAGCAGTCATCTGCTTATAGCCTGTAATCCACAAAATAAAATCACGGAACATTTAATCAACATACACACCATATATATATATATATATATATATATATATATATATATATATATATATATATATATATATATATATATACTACCACCCTCACCCTTAAAGCAAATCAGAAAACTCAGGGGTTAAACTGATTGTTTTGTCAGAACAGACATAACAGGAAAGCAGTGTTTTTAACTATCCTAGTTCCACACAAAAACTGTCATGCCATTTTTATTAGACCCTGCATTGACACTAGTTCAAAGTATGTTACAGGAATTTACTAGCAACACGAAACAACATTTTATGTCATCAATGCCAGGACTATTAGGTAGGTGCACTTCGAACTTTGACCCGCTGAGATATTATCTGGTGTGCTGTTACCTATAATGGCCATGGTTTGTTGGTTCTCTTTACTGCTCTATACAGGCGATCAATTTTTATTGATTTGTTTTGTTTACCAACTACAATATGCACCATGACAATAATGTAAACATGGGCAACATACTGCTTTATGCGAAATAGAGGCCTCTAACGGAACAAGATCGCATATTGATCACCAGAGCTATATTCCACGACTGTCAACTCGAACTGTGAAAACTTTTAGCTCTCTGGGTTGTAAATTTTAAAAAAGTAAAATGACTCATGATCTCTGTATGAATATGTCCGTTATACAGAGGTAAATTACAATTGTTTGTGTACATTGTGTACAGGATATTAAACTTTTTCTGGGATTGTTTATGACGTAAGGTAAGAAAACAACCATTTATGTTTTACTGTTGTTATTGTTTACAGAAATGTAATTGCTGTTTTGTATTGTATACCCATGAGCACGTTGGTATATATTTTATTTTATTAAATTAACTCACTTATTAGATCAAAATAAATCAAATTTTATTTTTTTATTTTCAAAGTTATTAGACACACAAAAAAATAATAACATGAAAACACCATGTTACAGTCTGTGTAACAGCATATCTTTGTGGTATGATGACTTTGTAACCTAGGTTACAGTCTGTGTAACAGCATATCTTTCTGGTCTGATGACTTTGTAACCTAGGTTACAGTCTGTGTAACAGCACATCTTTCTAGTATAATGACGTTGTAACCTAAATTTACTAACTTAAATATTCCTATTGGAAGGTTAATAGCTATTAAACTTAGTTATAATACAGTATGTTAGCCATACCTTTGTTTTGATAGATATATATCGGTTTGCTTTTGTGTAGTCTTAGATAGTTTTCCCGAAAGCAAATGAAAATAATGGGAAATGGTATAAACAATAGTCTACATGTATTCTGTTGATTTCAGTTCCAACAAACGAACAAAATATATGTCGACCATTAAGTGACGGTAATTTTTTACAAGCACAGATTTCTCAGTGGCTGATCCAAATAACATAGTACAAAAGTTCCGTTTAGTTACTATGAAAGACAGGACATACCATATTAATGAAGTAATAAATGCCCTTTCTGAAACTATTTCTAATGGGACCCTGACACAAATACATTTAAGAGGTAGCTGTGTATTTGGTTCCTTCTCTTTCTAATCGCGTCTACAGTGTTTTGAATGAGGAAACAAATACAAAAATGCCATCCTTTAGAAACAATGTTTGCTGTAAACCAAGCAACACATAAAATAATAAATATACAATTTAATAACAATAATAATAATAATAATAATAATAATATATAATCATAATCATAATCATCATAATCATAATATAATGAATATAACAACAACAATAATAAATACCAATCGAATTTGACCCCCCCCCCCCCCCCCCCCCCCCACCACCACCACCACATTTTGTAAGAATTATGTCAATAAAGAAATTATTAATGTTAAAACGATATGTTTGGGTGGAACCGGGTGAAGTGGATTGAATTGCATTGCATATGTATACGCTGTCCTAGTCCGATAAATCTGTTAATCAAAATGAATTTAACTTCTGTGTATAGATCAGCGAATTGCGAACAAGGTGGTTAAATCGCATTTGGGCGATATTTGACATGAGAACTCACAGTTTTGTGTTATAAATAGTTCGGTAGCCACCGATCAAAATAATTTTGTTGACTTTTTCAAATATTTGACTTAGAACCACTTTTGTTGTGAAAGTGAACAAGTGCCACGATTTCTTTTCATTTAGACTGACAAATGTATAGTAATGGCGGCACTTATTACCTTTCACTACAAAAATGAATCGATAGACAAAACGTTTTAAAAAGTCAAAACGAAAATTAAGAGTTGTAACATTCACTTTGACTGTTACTTCAGATTTTGGTCAATGTTATATCTACTACTAATAAATAAAATACTTATTTCCGCGTACCCTGAGCTCGGGTGATGCCTAATCACATACCAAAAGGGAAATACTGTTCATCTCGTTATCACCATTTATATATCTTTGTATGGTCGCTATATTGCATGTTTGTGGTGTCATAAAGAAAAGAAATAATAATAAAAGATTAATAAGCAAATTGTTATGTCTTGCTCAATTGATTGTTTGCACTCACCTGCTAGCTTGTCGATGATTAGCCGCCATGTTGTTCCTGTTTCTCCTTGGTATTCTGCAATTCTGATTTTCTTCAGAACAACGAGCTAACTTACAATCACATCATTAATGTTCATATATTGTATAAGATAACATACCTATTTTACAGTCATGCGTATCTTACGGAATGAGAATCATTTAAGCACCTGGTCATGAAGACAGCTTCGTTTTCTCGCAGCTTACGACCTTTCCCTTGATTTCTGACTGGGTGTCTGATCCTACTATCAATACGACATATTTGTTTTAATTAATACTCAACAATTGTGTTTCTAAATAATAATACATATACAAAACTTCACATACGTTGTTTTCGCTTTGCGCAACAATGTATACCACGAAACCGCGCGAAGCGGGATTGTGGTATATTCTTGCTCAAAATACTCTTTACCGGCCTCGGTGGTTGTGATTCAGTCGTCAGACATAAGGCTGGTATATATGTACTGGGTTCGCAGCCCAGTACCGACTCCCACCCAGAATGAGTTTTAACGACTCGATGGATAGGTCTAAGACCACGACATTCTCTTCTCTCTGATTAACCACTAACAACTAACCAACTAACCCACTGTCCTGGATAGACAGCCCAGATAGTTGAGGTGTGTTTATTTTGTCTTTTAATTTGTATCATTTCATTATACCTTTTTTTCTGTTAACTTGATGCATTTGATAGCCAAAAGTCTGCCTTCACCACTTATTCCATTACCGATACAAGACGAGGTTACTTTCCTTTATTTCCAATTACTTATAACTATTTGGAGATGACACCTAGTTTTAAAAATCATATAAACGTGTTCTGGTAGTCGGTGTGATAAGGTTAAATTTACAATCATTGAAACTAATTTTAGCTTCAGAAAAACATGTTGCAAATTAAATAGTTGTATAGATCACTCTATTTTAGGGTATTTTTAAATGTGTCAGTGATGCGTACTTTTTAATAAAACAATATGCTACATTAATTTTTAAAGTCCATTTAATGGAGTACAGGATGTAACAAATGGCAAATTTATTTTAATGATTTTCATTCTGGATATTTAAAAATAAATTGGTAAATGAAAAAAAACCCTATGAAGAATATTTTGATGGTTTATATAGCTATGCCAACATATAAGGTAAACATCTAAAACAAACATGTTTTTAACAGCACTATAAACCTGTCATGATCATAATAGGTGGTTTGTGACAAGAACTAAAATCGGAATTAATCTTAAACACAGTTTGTTGTTTTTGCACACTTCAAAACTATCTTGTTGGAATAGATTTATGGTGTAACAATATTGGGATGCTATATTTATTTTACAATAACAGCTTGATAATAAATCATGTATTGCATACTTTCAGTTAAAATGTTTTCTGTAGAAGATAAGTCCAAGATACCCATTTGTTTATCAGAAAAATGAGGGGACATTAGCAAGAACTATTCGACTGCAGGTATCTCATATTATCTTTACTAAGAGTGCCAGTTGCATTTTCGTTAATCATCAAAGTCTAAGCAACTTCGTATAGTTCATTATTAGCAATTATTAAAAAAGCACCCGGACAATGTCATAGATGGCTGTTGCTGATGGAATTAACAAGGTGAATCTACCTATCTCTATCAGCCTGTATGCCTGTATGCCTGCCTGCCTGCCTGCCCCCCCCCTCTCTCTCTCTCTCGCTCTCTCTCTCTCTCTCTCTCTCTCTCTCTCTCTCTCTCTCTCTCTCTCTCTCTCTCTCTCTCTCTCTCTCTCTCTCTCTCATATATCATTTTGATAGACTAATTCAGTTCTTTGTCATTTAATTGTTGTTACACTTTTCTTTCATGAATGTTACAACCATAAAATCTTCCTTCATCACTTGTTCCATCACTAGCACAACACGTGGTTACGTTCCCTACAGACCTGGTTGTATCATTGTTTTGACAAAAATTCGTAGATGTTGGCTGTCACTTCTTGGTATATAGCTATAATTCTATTCTGTAAATAATTTCGAACTTCTACGTTTATTCATTTATATGTTAAGTTTTTAGTCAGTTTATATATTAGTTTGCATTTAATACTCACATATGTAGAAACTGATAAAATACTTAATAAATATTATAAAATAATCGAATGTCAAATATGACCTATACCCACTTATTCAACACAACATTTTTGTTGGAGATTTACATTATCTCTAGCATTAATACATTTATCCTTTTCTATCTATAAAGTGGAAAGGTGATCATGGGGGAAAACATTTAAGACTATTTTTATAATTATTCTGGATATGAAATTAATGTGCTTTTGGGAGATGACACTTATTTATCTAACTGTTTTTGTTTGTTTATCTGGTTATATCTACTTACTTTCATCCTAATGTAAATATATATTTGTGTCTGATTGTCTGTTGAAATATTTGGTTAGACAATATTGGTATTTTATCTATCTACATCCTTATGTACTTATGTGCATCTATATCCGAGTGTCTGACTGATTGTGTCTGATTATAATTATCTATCTGTTAAAATATCTACCAATTTATTTGTTGTGACAATATTGGTATAATATATTTATTTTATAATAACATATCTTGTAAATAAACATATATTGCATTTATGGTTTCTTTTTAGAGTGGAATTGCGTACAGGATAAATTGAAGATACACATTTGTCTATCAGAAAAATAACAGGACATTGGCAAATACTCATCGTATAATGGTACCTCATATTATCTTTACTATTACATCTACCAAATGATGTCTGCTGATGTGGGATTCTTACATTTCTTCTTTATAGATACTAGTATATATCTGTGTGTGTAAAATATTTTTTATTGTTTTCCATTTAGAATTACTTTTTATTAATTGTTCATAAAAAAACATCCCTCAGATATTTCTACAGCTGGCTATACTGGTCGTGAAACTGAAAAGATTCTCTCTCTCCTCTCTTCTCTCCTCTCTCTCTCTCTCTCTCTCTCTCTCTCTCTCTCTCTCTCTCTCTCTCTCTCTCTCTCCTCTCTCTCTCTCTCTCTCTCTACCTCTCTCTGTGTGTGTGTGTGTGTGTGTGTGTATATATATATATATATATATATATATATATATATATATATATATATATATATATATATATATATATATATATATATATATATATATTATACTGAACAAAATAAGAAACTTCTGCTAACTTTGCTTGAACATAACTTCATGAAAACAAACCGGGGCAATAATTGTTATATATGCGTTTAAAGAGTGTTCCATGATGCATCGTTTGGTGCAAAAATCATGGCCATAGGTTAGCAGAAACTGGGAGACCAAGTGTGGTAGGGGTTAAAAAAAAACACCCCACTTAATAACGGGTATGACCACCTCTTGAATTGACCACTGCAGTGCATCGCAGGCGCATAGAATTGACTAAAGTGTTGATTTCTGCCTGTGGAATATTGTTCCATTCCTGAATGAGCGCTTGACGAAGTTCGTTGACGTTAGTGGGTGGGTTGGGACGACGCCTCAATCGTCTGTCCAGACTATCCCAGACATGCTCGATGGGGTTGAGATCAGGACTTTTAGCGGGCCAGTCATCAATGAAATCAATGTTATTTGTCCTAAGAAAATGTACAGTGTCTCTAGTTGTATGAGAGGTGGCATTATCATGCTGAAAAATCGAGATGTTGGCGTTGTTATGGAACAGAGGAATGACCTGATGAGCGAGAATGTCATCGCGGTAACGTTGAGCATTTAAATTGCCATCAATGACGACTAGTGGTGAACGATAACCATGGGCAATGGCTGCCCAGACCATGACACAACCCCCACCCCCGAAACGATCTCGTTCAAGAACACAACAGTCAGGATAGCGTTCATTTCTCGTACGGTAGACACGCACCCTGCCATCACCACGTTGTAAAGAAAGTCTGGATTCATCCGAAAAAAGAACGGTATTCCAGCGTCGCCGTATCAAACGAATGTGTACACGTGCCCAATTAAGATGATTTAGACGATGACGTTGCGTTAAAACGCATCCGACGTAAGGACGTCGTGCATGTAAACCGTTCTCCTGCAGACGATTACGAACAGTTTGCCCACTGATTCGGTTATTATGAAGCCCAGGTGTCTTAGCAGCAGTAGCAGTGGCAGTTTGGAATCGATTGCGCAAATGCGTGTTCATGATATAGCGGTCTTGACCACGCATTGTAACACGCGGACGTCCACGTGGCAAGTCGTTGGTGCTTCCTGTCGTTCGAAATCTTACGCGAAGATTTCGTATCGCTCGACTAGAACTCCCAACATGCCTTGCAACGTCTTCTGTCGACATGCCAGCATCAAGCATGCCAATCGCCCGTTCGCGTAAATTATTGGGTATTCTTAGCATACTAAAAATGCTATAATGTAAAAAACGTTAATTTTGAAGCGTTTTCGTTCACTTGACAACAATGTCAGTAAGACAAGTAAAACAAATTGACCGAATACTATACGGGACATGTCGAACCATGCATGCACGTGCAAATTGAATTTTACTTTGTCGACGATTAACAGTGCAAAAATAATCGATAAAATTCATGAATCCTGATAATACAGCTCAAGGCTAATACTACCTATATAATTTCATTACACAATGACTTCTTTAACACAACAAATACTAATAATCGGAAGTTTCTTTTTTTGTTCAGTATATATAATGTATCACACACACACACAAACACACACACACACACACACACACACACACACACACACACACACACACGGTGTGTGTGTCTGTCTGCCTGTCTGTGTGTGTGTCTGTCTGTCTGATATAAAGTTATGTATAATTGATATATTGTAATATGTGTTGTTATATTGTTAACTTTCTGTTTTCAGTAGGATGGAAGAATTAAGTTGTGTGTCATTTAATTGTGATTTGTTTTATTCTACCTTTTACAGTTTTCGTTCATAAATTTAACAACAAAATCTGCCTTCATCACGTATTCCATCACCACCTCAAGAACGGGTAATATTTCCTGAAGACCTGTATGTATCATTCTTTTGCAAATATTTTTCATTTCTTGGTCCAAATATATCCATAATTCTCTCTTGTAGGTAATTGTTAAGCTCGGCTTTTAGTCAATTATATATGTATGTTTCTAGCGGTTTATATCTCTCTGTTTATGTCTACTTACTAACATCCTCATGTGCACATGTGTCTGTTTATATTAATCTATGTTTTTACTTAGGAAATTTGTAATATTTTCATTTTATGTTGCTTACTGTCGTTAAATACAACATAATAAGAAAAAATAAACTGGCAAATAATTCATACATTATAAATAGAAAATTCGTATTAAGAAGCGAAACACGTATGGTAAGTGGGTTCAATTCCCACCCAGGGTTATTCTTTGCAAACAATGTTGAAAGTGCATCATTGTTTGTTTCTATTAGTAATATCATCGTGACATATTTATTAATGAATGTATGAGTAACATTTTCAAAGATTTGTTTTTGTTTTGTAATAAATTTAATAGCATGTACCAATATAAAAAAACACAATTGTTGTCGATATATCACGAAAAATATTGTTTGCATAATAGCTGGTGCAGAATGAAGGAAATTACCCTGTGCCTTCGCCATAAGATGTTTTCTATTTAAGACACACATGTATACCACAAGTGTTGTGTATAATTATGCTTTCAGTGTGTATGTACCGGTGTGTTAGATTTTTAAAATGAAATAAAACAATGTATTGCATACATGACTAATAGGCAGTTTTCTAATCACCTTGCCAGATGAACAATTTAACTTTAAAAGTAAATGTACTGCAGTCAAGATAATTTCATATATGTCTTATAAGTATACATGATGATTTGTGATCATACATATTATGTATCTTTTCAAAACTCAATTAGATGTACACAATACCTTTGTAAAGTATAATTCATATTTTGTGTTATGTCAAAATATGATATTTGATAATTTTCAGTTGCATGGAAAACGCAACAATATATTGTGAACATTTAGGGCCCACTTTGAAATTGTATTTACCAAATTAATTGTATCACAAATATATATACATGTGTATATACATACACTCATACACACACACTCTCTCTCTCTCTCTCTCTCTCTCTCTCTCTCTCTCTCTCTCTCTCTCTCTCACACACACACACACACCACACACACACTCTCTCTCTCTCTCTCTCTCTCTCTCTCTCTCTCTCTCTCTCTCTCTCTCTCTCACACACACACACACACACACACACACATACCCTCTCTCTCTCTCTCTCTCTTTCTCTCTCTCTCTCTCTCTCTCTCTCTCTCTCTCTCTCTCTCTCACACACACACACACACACATACCCTCTCTCTCTCTCTCTCTCTCTCTCTCTCTCTCTCTCTCTCTCTCTCTCTCTCTCTCTCTCTCTCTCTCTCTCTCTCTCTCTCACACACACACACACACACACAGACACACACACACTATGTACACGGTACATTAAAATAATCACATTCCTGTTGTTCAGTATGGTTTCATTCTCTCTGTTACAGAATTAGACAACCAAAGGCCTGGTCTCATCATTTGTTCCACGTGGTACGAGACTAATGTCACCTTTTCTGACGAATTTTACATATAACAGTGTTGACAATGTTTTTTAGAATTTATGTTGTTATCTTCTTAGTTCTCTGTCTACATATGCCTCAATACTATCTTGTACAAATACATTGTCGGGGGAATATAAGGATTAAGTTGTGAGATTTGGGGTTTTGTTTCGATTTATATACATTGTTTGCAAATTATGTTGAATATGTACATTTTTAATTGTGGGTATTTCTGTTGAGTATGTCCATTTCTAACATATTAGTTTGCTATATAAGTGGGGAGGGGGTGGGGGGGGGGGGTTAATAGCATCAGCCTCTTGTCTCAGAAATGAATTCCTTAAAGATTATTTTTTCTTCCTTTTCTTGTTCAAATAGTTTGTTTAAGAATTCATTTTTGTTTGTATTTAAATCGGTTGGTGGTTTTTCCCATTAGTCTCAAAAGCTCTAAACTTTAGTTGAACATTTATGCTAAGAGGCTGACGATATGTATGTTTCAAATGTCTTATTTTGCTATGTAGGTGTTTTTGTTGAACGTATACATTTTAAATTTAATATTTTGTTATATGGGTGTTTTAATATGTAAAACAAGGGTAAACCTGTATTGTATTACACATTGAGGATGTCTCGGTTGGCCGAAATATTAACGTCATAATCAATATCCCACTTTATGTCTTTATTCACAACTTTTTACTATCCTTATCTTTTCAATTTTTTAAATTAAAAAAATCAAACCATACCGATATATTAAATGTTACCATTATTCGATTAATATCTTAACTTTGTTCTCACTTTCCGATTATGTATTCTGTAAAAGGAACTTGAGGATTCTATATAAAGGAACTTGAATCAAGTGCATGAAGATGTGAGAAATGTCTTAATTTGTCATTATTAGGTATTCCCTCACAACTAACTTGTAAAACGTTGCCTAAGACTAGCCTATGTGGTTAAAATGTCATTTGCAAAGGTATTTTATTTCAATAATGGAATTCAGACATATAATATATTATATAAATTGTTGCTACAAAACCATCTGAAACACGGGCACTCAGTCACATCAGTCTAATTGCCTTCTGCTGGAATCTGGTGTCATCGCTATTTTCGGTGATTCATAACTTATGCAATCACACCTTTATTGAAACGTCCTTTTAACTGCGTTGTCAGTGATACAACCTTCAATGGATAACTATTTTGTCGTTCAGATATAATAAATAGAACATATTTTCAAATTTTAATTCCACTTTGTGTTACTAAGAATAAGATGTTTTATAATGCTACTTCAAAATTAACTGTCTCAATACTTTACTTGTCAATCCGATGCAAATTATATTGTTGCTGTTCTTTTGCGTATACCAGTATATTATTTTTGCTGTTAATTCCCATAAACAATGTATTACAATGGACGATAAATTTATACACAATGTAAATGATAATAAATAATCATTTCCATTGACGATTCATAATTTTAAAGGGACATGCCTGAGTGTGCTGCAATTTTTAAGATGTGATCGACTAACAGAGACTTTTTAACGATTGTAATTACATATCAAATATATTTTTCTGCATAAAATGTTAGTGCCTGTATATTAAACGTGTTTCTGATCGTTCTAATATTTGTATTAGTTTAAATTTCATTTTATTTACTAAAATATTTTTGTTGTTGTACGTACGAAATTATTTGAAGACAAAATCCAGTTTGGGCTTCTTACAAATATTAAGACGACCAGAAACACATTGAATATACACACTGATATTCTAAACAAGAAAATATATTTATCATGTGAGTTTAATCGTAGAAATATTTTATTAGTCGGAAACATCTAACAATGCAGCAAACTCAGGAATGTCCCTTTAAAACACAAGCATGATATTATCTATGTTGCTGATATTCTTCAGATGAAAAACTGTTCAAATAATATTTACAAATTGTAAAAGAAATAAAACTAGCAATATTTGCACATGTACCAAATAATAAAATACTTGATAAAATAATACAAAACAACTAAATTCAGACTTCAACCAACACATTTTTGTTTACCATTTCCAAGGTGCTTTTCGGGTTAGCTTTCAGTAATATCTATTGCATCACTATATGTGTCCTTTTATGTCCCATATAATAAAAATATTACTTAAAATGATTGCCGTCAAAATACGTTTAACATGGAAACGGTATTTTAAAATATTTTTATAACTATTTTACATTTCCTTATGTTACTTACTACATTTATATTATAATTACAGTTATTGCACTTTTAACTTGCTATTTGGATATATTTTTTTAAATCATGACAGTCGACGAAAAGAGCTGAAAGGAACAACTATTAAAATACTTTTAGTATACGTAAAGTTAAACCGACCAATTACCGGTATATAGATGAAGTAATTCAAAATAGTTTTAGCCTAGGAAAAAAAAAAATCAATAATTATGTAGACGAATCTATTTTGGGTCTTTGTTAAATTTGTCAGGGTATTCATTTATCAAATGTTATTGGCCCTCATTGTACATTCTTTTTGCAGTGTTCCAACTGGAATTTCGTATCCATGTCCATCCGATTGGAGAATAGCCTAGACTGCCAGGTACGACTCCTTTAGGTGGAGAAGGTTGAAGTATACTCGTTTGTAGTTCAACAATATTATCCTGGGTTGAGCACCAAACATTTCCTGACATTTTTCATGTCACAGTGTGTTTGTATTATTCGAACCTGTAACACCGCCCTACAGTTGAAGTGAATGGTTGGTAATTTAATGCCATAAGAGCTGGTTGATCGATGAACCAAAGCAGAGCCCCACAGAAAGAAGATGAAATGACATTATATTTGCGTCAGATAATAAGACTGTGAAATAAGAATGAAAGTCAAGTGCTAGATATGTCCAATGACAATATTGCATGTCAAGTATATACACATAAGAATACGTTACGTACAATATGAATAGAAATTTAATTCTAAAACTATTACAAACTGCTATTAGATTTGTACATGAATGCACACATGCCGAGGAAAGGTACTTAATATTTAATGGCAGCCCAACTAACACAATTTAAGAATAATATGCTAACAAAAACTCAGTTCGAAACTAATGTGACATATTGGTATTAATATACAACAATTTTTAAATTGCAACGTGCCTAATGATGCACTCTGGGACTAATAGTCCACCAGGAGAAACGCTGACCCAGTAAATATAATATTTTAAAACACAAATTGTTAATTGGCAGGATTCGAACCTACTGCACCGATTCTCATGGCATTTGACAACTCACACAAATTGTAGTACAATTAACCATACATTTGGTTCGAAATTGATAGGTTTCCATCAAGATGGTGATCTCAAAATGACCTTAATATTTATTAGAAAAACTTAAACCATATTTGTTTCTGAATCTGTTTACAATAGTAATTATAAATATCATTGGTTCCAAAAAGTAACATGAAATTCTCACGGGACCTATTTTAACTACATATTCCCCATCACTATGTTTGGCATTTTAATTAAATGAAACAATGTTTTGTAAAAAATTAATAAGAAACCTGTAATCGGGTTTCCAAACAGACATTATTCATCTAAAACTAATACTATTTTTCAAGTATATTAGACAGTCGAGATAACTACAATACATATCTAATATTATGTAGAGCGAATTGTCAAGTTACAACATATGGCCTTATCTGTGCTTTCTAATATTATCTTTGTTGATAATTTTACATATTTGGAGTGCAAAACAATTTTATTGTGGTAGTAATAGTTATTTTAGTGGGAATAATGAGTATCATATATTTTGATACTTTGTTAACAGTATTTGTTTAATATTGTTAACAAAGTTCTATCCCTGATATCTTTTAAATTATTTCAAAATGTTTATAAACATGTCAAATAATTTATTGAAAACATTTACACTATTCTAGTCATGTTGACCACCTGTCCTGTCTCTACCCTGTAAACACAAATATATTTATAAAGTCTAATTTATATTTTGAACGTGTTCAATGTTTTATTGCAGTTTATTTTACTGCTGGATCGAAAGAGGTTTTCAACTCTATCTTCTACAGAGACAGTTTTAACCTCATTGGTGTTTAAAATACTATAACATTTTAGTTTCATATTTATTATATGTATACAAATGATAAAGTGTCCTATAACTGTTATTTAAAAGTTGTTGATTATAAAATCATGCTGATCAAGGGGCAGACAATTTAATGGAGTGTTTGATTTGTGTTAGTAGTATATCAGTTTTACTATTACTTTAGAAAGATTGCAATCAAATTTGAAACTAATATTAAATTATTACATACATGTATTGTGAATGATAACAGATGATAAATAAATCATTCCTTCATTATTTTATGTACCATCTAGTATTTACGTAAGTGTTTTAATATGTTATATAAAGATATTACTATATTGCACGTTTATCTCAGAAGAGTTATTTCCCTTCAGGTTAAGAAGCAAATACACAATTAGTTAATTTTTCAAAACTGATTGTGTTTTCTTGGACACTTGTAAACTGATTTAATGTATTTCCCATTATGAAAGCACTATAGATCAATAACACAACATCGACAAAATTAATAAAAACATGAATATCTAACTAAGACAGGGACTTTTGGAGAATCACTCGTGATACTGGCTGGTATACTATTATAATGCGCTGTCCAGTGACAATACCACATGTTTGTAAAAAAAACAACAACCGTACATAACATTATTATTGTGCAACTGTTCCCTCTTCCATTTTAATTACACAAGGATCCATGAAAATAATTATGGAATTAAAAAGTTGAAATGTAAATATCTACTAGTCTGCCATAGTATAAAGCGGAAAAAACTCGTCTAGGACAAGCATGTATACTTGTATAATCTCCCTACTTTACAGAATGAATGAATGTTTAACGACACCCCAGCACGAACTCTATTTTACAGACTAATAAAACAATTTATTAAAAGAATATATATATATATATATATATATATATATATATATATATATATATATAGATATATATAGATATATATATATATTATATATATATATATATATATATATATATATAGTTTGAAAACGTTTTACGCATAACTAATACAATGTAATATAGTCTTTATTATAACCTTTATATCGCTATATGGTCATGGGATTAAAATTTATTAAAAGAATATATATATATATATATATATATATATATATATATATATATATATATATATATATATATATATATATATATATAGTTTGAAAACGTTTTACGCATAACTAATACAATGTAATATAGTCTTTATTATAACCTTTATATCGCTATATGGTCATGGGATAGAAGCAAACATGCATTAGATGGCAACTGGACGTTCCATCTATTTATGCCGATCAAAAACGTGCATTTTGAGCATCTTAAGAGTTACCTATATATGATCAGTTACAACCATATGAGATAAAACAATAATACCTCTGCAGTAACTTTTGCTTTATTCCTGTTACTTTTGTGTTTAATCTTCTTTTCTAATTTTGCTCGTGTGATATCTCACCACATGTAAATATATCATTCCATAACTTTTTTACTACCACTGCGCATGTTCAAACGCATTGGAACTTCCGAGGAAATATGCTAAAGAAATCGATAGTGACTTTAAAAAAATATTTGGACATATACTAACTACATTATATCAATGAGCAAACTGAACTATATAAGGTATTAGAATAAAAAATTAAAGTAAAAGCTTTAATGAATGTGTAAGTAGACTTTTTAGTTTAGAAGAAGTATCGCTAGCAGGTTTCCTTTTAGGCCCATACAAAAATTTACATATAGATTGGCATGCTTTAAATTGTAAAATTGTAAACAAAGAAAACGAATGGAGGAAATGATTTTTTTAGCGATGCACTCAACACATTTGCGGTTATATAGCGTCGGACATATGGTTATGGACCACACAGATATTGAGAGAGGATACTCGTTGTCGCCAGTTCATTGGCTACTCTTTTTCGATTAGCAGCAATGCATCTTTCATATGCATCATCCCACAGACAGGATAACACATACCACGGCCTTTGATATACCAGCCGTGGTGTACTGGCTGAGGCGAGGAATAGCCCAATGGGCCCACCGACGGGGATCGATCCCAGACCGCGCATCATACGAACGCTTTACCACTGGGTTACGTCCCGCCCACCAAAGAAAACGAAGATAATTTCAATTCGATGTCAACTATTTACAAAGAGATATTAGAGAGTTTGACGTTCTGTGTGAGAGGCGCATGTCACCAGGGCGTGTGTACACGTTGTGAACAAATAATAGTTTCAATTCGATGTCAACTATTTACAAAGAGATATTAGAGAGTTTGACGTTCTGTGTGAGAGGCGCATGTCACCAGGGCGTGTGCACACGTAGTGAACAAATAACAGTTTCAATTCGATGTCAACTATTTACAAAGAGATATTAGAGAGTTTGACATTCTGTGTGAGAGGCGCATGTCACCAGGGCGTGTGTACACGTAGTGAACAAATAACAGTTTCATATTTTTATTTGTCTCACGTTGACGTGCGATATTACAAATGCAAACAAAACATTTTGTAAGTACTGTATTCTCAAATACAATTTATTTTAATGTGTCAGTGTTATCAGTAAAATATTAGGCTATGTGAGTCAAGGAAAACTGTATACAGTATGTGTCGTATGAAACCGAAGTAGATTTAGAAGGGGGCCAAAGGTGAGTAACTACTACTATTTTTGATAGTGTTTGTATAGTGATAGTCTTCCTTATCACCCGCCACCTTCAGAACATACGCCTCTCCCCTGTGCTACTAGTTTACCACTTTACAATGGTTAAAAACATGCATAGGCCCACTTTAAATTAATAATTTCACAAAAAATAAAGGTAAACACAAACGCAGTGTGTGACTCTGGGTGCCACAGAGAAACCGCATCAAGACTGTTGAAAACGCAACGACTGAAGCCAGCCAAGAGCGACAGCTACAGTAGTGATAGTAGTGACAGTGAGAGCGACAAAGGTGTTTCTTTGTTTGGAATAAAAGGCACAAATGGTTCATTCAAAACAAACATAGGAGGAACAGTTAAACGAGAATCTGTACTGTGGTACAATTTAAAACCGGACAGAAAACGTAATTGTTTTGTGGTGAATAACAAGTACAAGAACGTGATGGCTTTTAAAGACGACTTATAGAAATAGACATTTAAGAAACAGTGATAAGACTTAAATCTATTGATGAACTTTAAATAATAATAATATATATGTTTACTTACCTTCGGTTCGTTTCGAGGTACTTGTGAGGCGTAAGGCTGCCAGAAGTCCCTGTTGTTGGTTGTTATCTGCTCCCTAAAAAGACAGAATAAAAATTTTGAAACGAAAAAAAAAGAAAAAGAAAAAAAAGAAGATACAAAACATATCTATATCAATGGACCTTGAATATATTATTTTTGATAGAGCTTTATTTTTCCACATTAAATTTTTTCCCGTATTCAGAGGCGGATCTAAGGGGGATAGGGGCCTGAGACCCCCCCCCCCCCCCCCCCCCCCCTGTTATATATATTAGGTTTTACGTTTGGGAATCCAAGGAATCCCTTGGGAATGTTTGTAACCTTCGGCCACATGTCATTGGAGCCCCGCTAAATGGATGTTCTGGATCCCCCACTGCTATTGCTTGGAACATCTTATCTCATACTTCAATTTCATACAAATGAATGTATAATAACAGTTAAAGTTTATTTTGTTTAACGATACCACTAGAGCACAGATATTAATTAATAATCGGCTATGGGATGTCAAACATTTAGTTTTGACACGTACTCGTTGGCGAAAATCCGATACTTCTCCCATTAGCAGCAAGGGATCTTTTATATGCATTGCCCACTGACAGGACAGTGACATTGCTATTGATTTTATGATACACAGCATCCCACAAACAGTTGAACAAAGTCTCTTACATGCTGAGAAATCGAAATGATATTTCTTTACACCTTTCTAGAACTAATTTACTTTAGTCATCATTTATCCATTCGACAATACAACAACAACAACAAACTGATATGGGTTGGAAAGCCCCGAAACGGCAGAAACATTTCGAAACAGACTATAAAAGGAGTCACGTGTGTCAGTTATCTTCATTTCACGTCAAGTATTCGAACAGACAAGATCATGAATCAGTGTCACAATTGCGAGAAAAAAAATTTGGACCCACGATCTAACTTGGCACATACGAAATAAACATACTCTTGGAATCTGAAAGTAAAGTTGTACATCATCATCAGCAGCAGCAGAAGCAACAACAACAGCAGCAGCAACAACAACCGACAGCAGTGTGGTAAAACAGGTTTGGTGGACAAACTGTTATGGGATGGTGAAATCTTCCCACCACCTCAGCGGATCATCTGGCTCTACAAACGATGGCAAACACTCTATGACATCATTGGGTCAACTGTTCCAGTGAAATATGTTTGAGGCATACCTGAGAATTTAGAAAAAGGATCGTTATTTAGATCTCAGAGTCAGAAATCTCATCGAGCTGGATGACTTGATGTGTACGGCCAATAAAGATTCTGGCATCAGCGACCTGTTCACGGAAGGAAGTCACCACAAAAACCTTTTGATGATTGCCATCGATCAGAAATTTTTCATGCTATTATTAGTAGGACCCCGCACATGTTTCAATCACAATGGTAGTTGGTAAATAGACACTAGATAAAATTAAATTACGAAAATTTACTGGCCAGATGTATCAACATAATTATCATCATAACAAACACTGTCACATTATTCACCAATCACAGGATTTGTGGTATTCACTTCTCTATCAAAAGTCGGGTGCACCTCGAACTTTGACCCAGTCGGATGTTATTTGGTTCAGTATAACCTGGTCGTGAGTCACTAACTGGTCCTAATTTGCGTTGCAGGGTCAAAATTACCAATTTTTCAATATTCTTGATGTGAATACCTAGAACACTAGTGGTCAGAAAACTAAAAACAGAAAAAAAAAATTCCATCAATTAGCAAAGATATTAAAAAATTTAATTGGCAAGTATAATAGAAATTGCATTACACTGTACACACGTTTTTGGCATTTTCTCAAATCATACCTACCCTGACATAATTGGCCTTAGACACAATACTATCCATCTGATTTCAATAATGTTTGTGGCAAAATGATCCAGAGAAAAGTATCTAAATATCTGTACCAAAAAGTGGGTCTGAGCTGTTTGTTTCATCCTAGAACTATGTCTGGAATTTCAATTAATGTTTCTCACCACTGAATTCAACGACTGGTATTATGACACACCAGAGATTCAGTAAAAAAACATGGGAAACATTTTGTTTGACTCTAGTTAAGGAAACACATCATATCCTCGTGATCAAATGAACTTAGTAACAGTCTTCCGTCCGGTTGTTGCTGCAGTTCCACCCCAACATATGCAACACTTCCAGCAGGGACTACCACAATGAGAGATATTATATCAGATTCTTTATAAATGAAGTTAGTACATTTATGTGTTTCCACTTTCTAAATGAGTATAAACATGACAACCATTGTTGGGACTTCATCCAACTGAAAGACCGTGAAATGACCATATGACATGTCTTGTCTAGCTAACTGCATTGGATTTGGAACACTGTGGCTTCTTGACAAGAATAGGATAGTCAGTTACTTTAATTACCTTTTCACTAACTAATATATCATAAGTATGATCATGTATCATGAGTACTCATTTACCACTGAGTAATGGTAAGAATGGGCAAATTCGTCATTAAAATTTCAAGACAAAGGCTTGGAGCTGCATGACTTCAAGAAAATTACATTGACGTGCATAATTACCTGCCCTCTATGGTCTTCTTTGGCTATTAACTGACATCTAGTGGTAAAACCTGAAACTAAAGCTGTTTAACACCCATTGAATGCCTGTAGTTACAAATGTATACAATCACTACCACCCCCTTCGCCACTACCACCCCTCCGCCTGCATGCTCCACCCGTGACTTAATTCATATTTTTCTAAATAACTCACAAATTATTATTTTTTTCCTGTTTTTTTTTACACATTAAACTAGACAGATTTTCCTTTCTTCTGATACAAAATCATTGTAAAAGAACCATTATTATGGGTTGTAGCAACATTTAAAAACTGGTGTTTTAGAAAAACTGGGTGACCTACAGCACCAAGGCCGGTTTTGAACAGTTTAACGAACTATTATAATAATTATTAGGTATATAAATTAATAATTTACCATGAAAAAAGATTCAGTTTGTAGTTAGCAAATGCACTGCACAAACAAAATACATAACCCAGCATTCCAATTCTTCAGTGGATCGTAAATAGTACGTGTCACGCATAAGATCACTTCTCGTTGAATGTTATTTCCAAGCGTATATTGATACACGATTAACGTAATAAATAGGTCATGTTGCCATGGTGCATAATGTAAACAAAGCAGTGTTTGTGTGTGTATGTGTGTGTGGGTGTGTGTGTGTACACCTATGCACCTGATTAAAGGCCTGTGATTGGCTGTTTTATAGTAATTACCTAGATATATATATATATATATAAAACTCTCACCACTTCCAAAACCGATTAGTAACTGACGTATGAGTTAGCTGTGCAAGCACCTTAAATATAGTGTAGGTTAAAAACACGTTTATATAAGAATTGTTTGTCTTTTGTTTTTTAATTTCTCGATGTATACGCGATTTTATACTAAATTTGTGACTGTTATACGTGTACATCGATAAATTCACAACAAAATGAGAAACAATTATTATAATTACAAACAGCACAACTTATTACTTAGTTAAAACTGGACATAATTCGTAAATCAGTTTCTGATTTACTTACTTAGTAATTGGTTTAACGTGTCTTTGTACCACGCTTCGGTGTCGGTCCCTTTGATTTTACCCGTTGTGTATCCCATAGTACGCCACGGGCGTGTCTGACCTAAATTTTAGCGATTGCTGAATGGCTGAAGAAAGTTACGCCTACAGGTCACATATAGTTCAGCAGGAAGTAAATTAGAACATTGTTTTAAAAAGTAACACTTTCACTAACATTACTAATAAAGCTACAATATAAATCTGTAATGGGGGCGTGGTACAAGCTAGTTACATCATCCTTCGCTCTCGATCATTACACCCGTCACTCAACGGCCGCAAAAACCGTGGTCTAACTAGACAAATCTCTCGGAAAAGTATGATGTAACTATAACATATACCACTAGGGTTTCGAACACGCCTATCCCGAGTCCGGCCTCCGATAGGATCGGGGGTCTGACTCGGGACAGGGATAACCTAAGAAATAGGGTCAATTTTGAAATTTACATCCAAAAATTAAATAGTGGGCCTTTAAAATTTTGATGCGCATCTCTAATTAATAATAATTTAAAAAATTCTACTCATGAAATTTGGTCGCTAGATTAGTTCGGGCGGTCAAAAAGAAATTAGATAGAGGTCAAAAAGAAATTAGATAGATAACTAGTTTAACGTGTTCGTGCTCCACCAGGGCCTCGAACACGCTCATCCCGAGTCCGACCTCCGTGGCCTGACTCGGGATGGGGGGGGGGGGGGGGGGTAGTGTTAAGAATGGGCAGAAATGGCAAAAAAAAGTTAGTAAAATAAAACGAAATTGAAATAAGTTAGTAAAATAAAACGAAATTGTAAAAATTTATGAGCCAAAAATAAAAAGAATTGACTGCGAATATTTATATAATTTGGAGCATTTTAGACGGACAGTCCAAAAATAAATAAAAGAAAGAAGAGAGGATCGGACTATTTAATAATATTTTTAAAAAAGAAGTAATTTCGAAATAAAATTTTGAAAGGAGGTCTAAAATTTTAAAGTCCGATCTATATGTCCTGAGAAAGGTTGACGCCTACGGCGAGCTGATGAGGAGTACGGTGGTCAAGTTCGGGACTTCGTGCTTCCTGTCCATAATAGCTGGTATGACCTGGTCGTAGCCGGCGCCGAAGATAGCCTTGAGGATCCTGTGGATGGTCTGGCTATCCATCTCTCAATCAGTTTCTAACGTTATTTCCATGATTTCCTTTACATAATGACGTTCCATTTGACGTAATGACGTTATTTTCGTAGGTGTGTAGTTTAAAACAATGACGTCAAATAAACGTCTTTGGTTTAAAATATTTCACTTCGCTACGCAATTTTATGCAGTTTGTAACTGTTGTACATCGATGCCATCGAGACCCTGTAACCAGCTATCTACCTTGATACCTCTTAAGATTATATGCAGACTTACACCCCAGAAAGTTGAAACCGGCTGATACAAAAATACATCTCTGGAAGAAAGGACATGTTATGGCTATCTTAACCACATTGAAGACGAGTGTCACATACTACTTCATTGCCCATTATATGCTCACCCACTGTAGAGTTGAAAAGAAGTCAACCCCACAAAACCCACTTCCAGAACCTATTAGTAACTAAGTCAAATCAACCAATTAGCTAAATTATGCATCAAAATTACCTTCTATTTGACTAATTCCACGGGACATTTCGAAATCCAATAGCACCAAAACCAACCCTCGCCCGCTACCGATCCTGGTCGGGCTGTTAAAAACTCTGACATGACATTATCTGACCTGATCTTAAAGAAAATATGTAGCGGGTTTCCTCTGAAGACTACGAGTCTCAATTACCAAATGTCTGATAATCAGTGTGCTCTAGTGGTTCGTAGGCCATAAACACAATCACTAACTGGCCATAAACACGTTACACAATCACTAACTGGCCATAAACACGTTACACAATCACTAATTGGCCATAAACACGTTACTAACACGTGGTTTTGCTGACGGCCTATTTATATGCGCCAAACGTCAGCGCCTAGACAAAACGAGTCGGCGAGTATGCAGTGCATAACAGCATGATTCTTGTACAGAACAGAGTATTGTGTGCTGCATATGTGTTTTCTGGAGCATCTGTTCAATGTGCCGAATAGTTGGATGCCTGATCTAGAGAATGGGTAAGGATAGAATTTAGGATTCGTAAAAAAAAAATCAAATCGAACTAATTTTGTATGCCAGTCTTTGAATAATGTTTGAAAACTTTGATTAAATGCTTTGAGCCTGCCTACAGATTAATCTTTTAGCGCTTTCATTTTAAATTTGTTGGAATCTTTAAGACTAGAGTATCCAGAAATTGTGACTGATTTAATGTATACCCGGTATTTGGATTTACCGCCCGTATTGGATTATTTCCACTTTAAAGAACAGTGAACAGGTAAACAATTATGGTTAATTTTTATATTGTGGCATTCAATATTTTCATCACGAGGCAGAAACAGTACACGGGGAAGGGATATAGTGGCCATGCTGGATGAATTTGGCTTTGGTTTTGGCTTTATTTCTCTGTAAGCCAAAGTTTTTATTCTTCCCAATACTCCATATAAAGTCATTTAATATTTGTCATAAAACTTAGAACCTAACATATCATGGTGTTGTCCACACCTAGATGCTTCCACGTGGAAGGATGATATTCATCATGAGAATACAACACAGCGACGTCACAAATTTAATTACATTTTAATAACGCTGGGTATAAATGTTATATGTACATGCATCTATCAGGACCATTTAATACATAGTTTCTAGATATTTTGAACCTAGATCAGAGTTGTGACTTCACGCATTGTCAAGTGGTACACGTAAATGAAACGTAGGCCTATTATTGGAATACTGGCAAAATAAATTGAGTGTGTGGGCACGTAGAAGTACTTCCGGCTTGCTCGATTTGGAATCGCCATTTGTATTCATTGTTAGTGACTTTTAACTGAATAAGCTTAGATGTTTCTATTAGCAGTAGATTTTGTTTTTAATATTAGTACCATTGTTTCAGCTATAGGTATATATTATATAGGTAAGTTAACAAGTAACTACTAGATATGACAACTCCTATTTAATAATCAGTTATTCTGATTAAAACGTCAATCTAATTAAAATTAGCTCCACTATTACATGTGGATCTAACAGCAGCCCGTTGGAGTTCATGTCCAGTTGACCTTTCATTTGACCAATCAAAACCTTACTTGCAAAATCATGCCAGTGATTTGAAAAGAATTTGAAAACATTCGGGATTATGCTGAGGGTATACGAAATGATTCGGGTGAATTAGGAAGTATGCCGGAAACTAATTGCAATATATAATTTTATATAAAATTCGTTTCAAGACGGAAAAAAACTCGTGATGGTATAGCCATAAAATCTGTTTATACTAGTATACAATCCAGAATTTATTACTGCACTTTTCTCCCTGTTTTTTCAATGTTGAAATAGACCAACAAGTTCGTCCGATATTTTTAGAATTTGTATGCCCTCGAATAACGCTATAAAAGGCGAAGTGTAATTGGTCGATATTTAAATTGTTATGGGAGTCCATGCAATGCTGTTAGATCTACTGGTAGAGCCAGTAGAGCTAATTTTAATCAGATTGATTAAAATGTGTTATTGCTAAGAATACGATTCCTTACTGTATTAGAATATCTCAACTCAGATTAATATAATTTCCGTATACAATATTTACACCAGTGTCACGTGACCATTTCACTTAATATGCACTGTTTTAAACCAGACCATAAAGGCCACGCACAAAAAAACCTGATTTGTTTACATAATGCACCATGGCAATATGTAAACATGACCGATTCTTTAATCGCGTAATCAATATACTGTGGAAATAACATTCAATAAGAAGTGATCTTAAGCGTGACACGTACTATTTACGATCCACTGAAGAATTTGAATAGTGGGTTATGTATACTAAAAGGCAAAAGTTATTGTGACATGAACTGTTGCGAGTAATACATTTGTGAATGGATTTATGAATGTAAACAAGAGAAAATGTGCATGAAACAGCTCGAAGAAATACAACCAAGCAGTTGTTGCAGCGATTGCATTCTTTGTGCAAGAAACATGGAATATTCGGGAGAAATCCTGTCCAGTGTTCACCATAAATGGCCAGACATTCAGTCGCAAATCATTGCCACTCCGTGCAGCCTTCAGAAGTCCAGAAAAACACCATTAGTGAACTGTCTGATGCAGTTTCGTTATGCCACGCCTCAGTGAAAATGACAGATGGCGAATCATAGGGATGCTTGAATCTGGGACCTCGCAGCGTGACGTCGCACGTCAATTCAACGTCCACAGAAACACCATATGGCAACGATATCAACAAAATAACCAGGTCAGGGACCGTCCCCGTAGCGGCCGACCACCCGTGACAACCCTGCGCCAAGACACATGGATCCGAACCACGCATCTGCGAAACAGGTTCTAGCCAACAACCCCCACAGCCCGTACCATCCCTGGCAACGGAGGTGTATCAGCGAGGACAGTCCGACGACGTCTACACATCTACGGCATCCGTGCATGACGCCCAGCAAGAAGGCCAATCCTGACGCCAGAACATTGACGTCGACGTCTCCAGTGGTGCAGACAACACCTGCGATGGACAGCTCGTGACTGGAGACGTGTCCTCTTCACTGATGAATCCCGTTTCCTTCTCCACAGATCTGACAGCAGGACACGTGTCTACATACGTCAAGGTGAACGTTACGTCACGCCATGTGTTCTTGAAGTGGATCGTTTTGGAGGTGGTGGCGTTATGATATGGGGTGGAAATATGGGGTGGAAATACAGCCACAGGCCGGATCCAGATGGTTGTGATTGAAGGCAATTTGAATGCTGTGAGGTACCGAGATAAAATTTTGCAAACAACCGTGTTACCGTTTTTGCAACAGAACGACCCCGGGATGACATTACAACACGATAACGTCAGACCACATATTGCTAGAGTTGTGCAGCAGTATCTGAATCAGAACAATGTTGATGTGCTACCCTGGCCTGCCAGGTCCCCGGATTTGTCACCAATCGAACATGTCTGGGATGAAATGGAGCGATGCTTGCGACGTCTTCCAAATCCTCCAACAACACTGCAGGTATTCAGGCTGATCCTTCCTCAGATCTGGAATGACATTCCCAGGAACTTTCTCCAGTGTTTAGTGGCCTTAATGAGACGATGGTGCTAGGCCTGTATCAATGCTCAAGGTGGACACACTCGCTACTGACTGTGTGAACTTCGCTCTGGACCCCTTCTAGTGATGTGGGTCATTTGCATATGGCAGGTGCGCCCTTTTCATGGACTATTGCTCGTTTCCATACCTTCAAACATTTCTCTTTCCATATTATAACGTTTCATACACGGCAGTAAAAATTTATCATCAATTATCTTTGTCATTTGTGTGTCACAATAACTTTTGCCTTTTAGTATATTTTGTTTGTGCAGTGCATGTGCTAACCACGAACTGAACCGCTTTTCATGGTAAATTATTCATTTATATACCTAATAATGGATCGTTGACTTAAACTGTTCAAAACCGGTGTAAAAGGAAAGCAGGTCCGTGGGAACCGAGGTTCCTAGGAACAGTAGTCCTACTGGACCTGCATTGCTTAGGAACCATAGTCCTACCCGAACTATCCTACCTGGTTTATTTTTAAGTTGTTTTTATCCTAGGACTTGTATTCATACCAGACTTAAATTCCTTCTAAAGCAGTGACAAAAATACTGGTCCGGCAAATTAGATGTCAGTTTGTTATATTCTGCAATTTGTACGAGCTGCCAGAAAGACACGAGGAAAAAGTGAAGTTTTGGCAACCTTCCCTCGTAGAGTGATCGATAAGTGTACGAGTCTCTTAAGATTATTGTGGGTTGAAATCTCTATGTCAAAAAAATATTTTAAAAATAAGTTTGAGTATTCATTTAATTATGTTTTTACGCCATAGACTTGTGGATCAGACACGTGAGTGAATTTTTGTAATTTTGTAATCGTCTTACATTTTTGTTAGCATATTGAAGTAGGACGAATACCTTGCTTTTTGCAAAAGTATATAATGCAACTACAGATATAAAGTAGGCTATATGTCCATGTGTTCAACACGAAGAAATATATTTAAAAAAAAATATGTAGCCCAAATTGTGTTATATATATATATATATATATATATATATATATATATATATATATATATATATATATATATATATATATATATATATATACATATACATATACATATATATGTGTATATGTATATGTATATGTATATGTATATGTATATGTATATATGTATATGTATATGTGTATATATATACATATATATATATACACACACACACACACACACACACACACACACACATTGCAGACGGAACAAGATATGTGCATGCGAAATTCCCACCAAACATCAAGAATTTGCCGTATTCAATGAAATTCAATAAAGTGGAGGGGGTGGAGTATTTCAGGGTGCTGCATGACAACCAACTCAAAGTGTGTTATAACCGCATGTCAGACAGTCATGTGATTAAAGACTGCCCCAGTACTGAGTGTCATTTTTGCAAAGGAAAAGGACATTATGCGAGAAACTGCAATAAAAGTTTTTTTTTGTGAAAAATGCGGGAATAATGAGGATGAGTGTATTTGTAGTGTGCATGGACGTGACAGTGAGTCGTTTGATGACAGTGACAGTGAAAATGATAGTGACGGATTGAATGAAGAGGTCACAGTACGATTGGCCACGCAGAAAAAATATGCTGAGGAGAAAACTGCTTTTAAAACAGATTTGAATTCGGACAAGTCGTACAGGAAAACAAGTGTCCCGGTAACTGAAAAAAGTTGAAGGCAAGGTAGTGAAATTGATTGCGAATTGTGACAGTACGGAAGCGGACTCCATGACACCAGACACTGACAACTTTCAACAGCAAAATACAAGGCGTTGGTCGCAGCTTATCAAACGCCCAGCCGATGAGACGATTACGAATTCTGTGGTCACCAGACAACAAAAGAGACGAATTGTGCGTGCAAGAGGTGTAGAAGAGAGAGACTAAACGAAATATGTGTGTGAGGGTGTGGATAAATTTGGAACTATTAGTAATAGCTTATTTCATGACATTATTTTCTATGCAAAGGTTTTCATTTTTTATTTTAATGTCAGTTAATGTCTTAAACTCAGTAGTTACAAATTATTAAAATTAGAGTTTATTACTTTATTTATTTATTTATTTATTATTATTTTTTTTTATTATTATTATTATTATTATTTTATTTGGGGGGGGGGGGGGGGTAAGGGTGGCATGTTAGTGTTTTTGTTGTGTGTGTTTGTGGTTTTTAATATGTTTTTGCGAATGTGTGTTAAGGTTTATGTTATTAGGATAAATGTGACAGTGGTTCTTTTTGTGTACGTGTGAGTTTGTGTTTATTTATTATCTTTTTATGTATATGTATTTATGTATACGTGCAATATTAAGGTTGAGAAACAAAAAGATTAAAAAAAGTGTACGAGTCTCCTAAGATTATTGTGGGTTCAAATCTGTATGTCAAAAAAATATTTTTAAGTTTGAGTATATTTTTGTAATCGTCTTACATTTTTGTTAGTATATGAAGAAGGACGAATATCTTGCTTTTTTCAAAAGTACATAATGCAACTACAGATATAAAGTGGGCTATATGTCCATGTGTTCAATACGATGAAATATAAAAAAAAAATAATATGTAGCCCAAAATTGTTTTAAAAATATATATATGAAAACTGGTAACTCCAAAAAACTAAACATTTGGCGAACAGCAAAAGACAATTTCTATATACACCAACATAATTTTTAATAATATGTTTTATAAGTTTATATTTTGACGGTAAGTCACAATCTGATTAATTATGATTTTCTTAATCTTTGTCCGATCGGACTTCCATACCTCGGAATCCTAGTCTGTGGGACTTGTATTCCTAGGAATTTAAGTCTGTGGGACGTGCATTCCGAGGAATGTAAGTCCGTGGGACTTTTATTCCTGGTACTCCTAGTCCACAGGACTTTCAATCCTAGTATTCCTAGTCCTCTGAAATGTATTTGCTTATTACATATATATGATTCCTAAAAATCCCTGAAATAAAACTTTGAAAACTGTACTTAATTCGAGTACTTAGTACTAATGACTAGTACTATAATGACCAGTTACTACAATATAACAATAAGCATGAAAATTTGACTTTTATTGATGAACAATTAAAATTAGCAAAAAAAACCAACAACTTGAAATTAATTATCACTGACAGTTCTGGAAGTTTTGACCGTAATAAGCATAAAAGGCGAGTTGGGGAAAGGGTCTCAGTATTAATATACCTGGCCGTTAGGAACATCATAAGCGTTCGAGACTGGGTTGGGGTGGGGTCACTCCTCCAGTGTGTGTATGTGTGTGTGTGTGTGGGGGGGGGGGGGGGGCAATGGACACGTTCGGGCAAAATGAACCACCCTGTAATCTTCACCATGTATTTCCATCATTCTACTCACAATATTAGTTGTAATCCATGTAAAATTGCAGACTGATTTGTTTGGAATCCTTGGTAGTAATGCGAATATAAATATACGTTGTGTTCCAGATTCGGATATTTTCGTTTCATTCGGGCAATACGCCTTCGGTCAAAAATGACATTTGCGGGATCAAATAGACAATAACACCCGCAAATCTAAAAACTCCATATGGTTATCTCCTAATTAATTTTTGAAAATGAGCAAAATTGACAAAGCAAACACATGTTCAGTAAGTTATGCAGGGGGGGAGGTCTAGACTGTGGCAAGTAGAAATTTGCTTTGAAGACCACGCCACTCCACCCCACACCCTATGTACACGCGCCTGCAACATTAATGACAAAAAGGCACAAACTTAAAATTATATAGCAACAAGATAATTTATATAACACAAGTATCACATTTTTATAG
>NC_054702.1:95326905-95359081 GCF_016097555.1 Gigantopelta aegis | reverse complement strand
AAAAACTTTTTTTAAAAAATAATTTGTGGGTGGACCCTGTTCCAACATAAAGATTCAAAGCTGACAGGACATGTGGCAAGTAGAAATTTGCTTTGAAGACCACGCCACTCCACCCACCCCTATGTCCACGCGCGTTGCAAATTACTGACCAAAAAGGCACAAACTTACAATTATATAGCAAAACAAGATAATTTATTATAACACATAGTATCACATTTTTATAGTTCAAGATTATATCATTATTATTATTATATTTTATTATTCTTATATCATCATCTATGATTTCAGGATATCTTACTCTCGAGTTTGGGGGTAACAGCCGGAGTTTTCCCCCCCCCCCCCCCCCATGATATGGGATTTTTTTCATCCAGTTGAATGCAAAAAATTGCCTTTCATTTTGTGGTCAAAAAACAGCCGTATCCATTACACCATTTGTCAGAGTTTAGCCCTCAAACCATCTGGTATGTGTGTATGTGTGTGTATTGAATAGTATAGATACTCTTTATTTTCATCCCAAATTATGAAGACCCCCTTTTTATGCCACACATACAAAAGTAGGAACATAAATAAATTAATAAATCAATAAATAAATAAATTAAATTAATTAATTAATTAATTAATTTCACGGGATTATATACAACTGTATTATTGCCCTACATGTACACTGAGCTTTCACTTAAAACATGATTATATATTGGCGACACACTAATTAATCACGAAATGTAAGCTATCAGAGTAAACTGCTCCATCTGTAGCGTTGAGCTACTGACTGAATTAATAATCAACCGTTAAAGCCGCACACCCTAGTTCCATCCAGCGAAAATAAATTATAATTTGGTTAATCTACAAACCTGTAACACACTTAGATCACGTTTTTATCAAATGGAGTGAAAAAGCAGGTTTTATATCGAAAAATACAATGGGAATCCCCATGTCCCAATTGCTTGAAATAATTTTGAAAGTTTGTATTCTGATGTCACCGGTAGATGTCGCTCGAAGCACAACAATGCCTACGTCACGACAAATTTCACAGACTTGGGGTGCGTTCTTTTCACCTCTCCTGGACATGTTCCAACTGTTCTGTCCTGGTTGTATCCCCTCTCCAGATATCGTAGAGAGAGAGAGAGAGAGAGAGAGAGAGAGAGAGAGAGAGAGAGAGAGAGAGAGAGAGGAGAGAGAGAGAGGAGAGAGAGAGAGAGAGAGAGAAAGAGAGATGTGTTATATATATATATATATATATATATAATATATATATATATATATATGCCCCGTTAGGGTTGATTGACTAGTTGGATATTGGAATGGATGGGAAAGAAATATTTAATGGCACGCGAGCACATATTTATAATGCCTTCTAGCCTATACTTGAACAGACAAGAACGATTCCTAATAAAACTTGCCATTTTATTGACACTGGTATTCAAACATGTGTTATTCTTAGTAATACATTGTAGGCGAAACGCAAATGGTCAACAACATTCACAAAATTAGATTTCATTGTTGATAATGTAAACATTTTGTAATAAAATATTTATCTGATAAAAACAATGTAAGTGTTTTGGTCATGTTGGATTCTGGTTTTATGTTCTACTTGTAGTAGTATTAGCATCAGTGTACAGTACACACAGGAGAAGGGCTGGTAGGTTTTTTTACTGTGGCTAGTGAATTGTTAAAATAACCTATTCCATTTTTAGTGCATTTTTTTAAAATCCTCCAACTCTAGGCGTTTGGTGCTTGTGGATAGTTGTGTATCAAGTTTTAACTGTTATTTTTATTCCCCTAAGAATTCAATATGGCGGAGTCGGGAAGGTGTGTGTGTCCCATGATCGTGACTATATGGATCTACAAAACAAAGCTGGCTATGACACAGCACAACTCGAAACGAATCCGGCAATTATCACATCTTAAGCCAGTGTCTTTCCGCAACGTTAATTTTCAATCCAGACCCCGGCAACCTGATCTGGAAGTTGTTTAAACCATAGTTATCATATGTCCTCTCTGTGAGGTATTTCGACATTTGGTCTGTAAAATGCAAAAGGAAAATTGTTACCGGCATAGTGGTTAATGACCACAAATATATTTTAGAGCAACTATTTTTTTATTAGCACCAAGGGATCTTTAATATATGCATCATCCCACAGACAGGATAGTACATGTCATGGTCTATAACACCAGTTGTGAAGCACTCGCTGGAACGAGAAATAGTCCAATGATTCCATTAACAGGGATCGATCCTAGACTGACCGTACACCAGTCCAGCACTTTACTACTGGGCTATGTCCTGACCCCGGCAAATTAATTTAATTATATAATTTTTTCTCTAATACACATAGTAACTATTCAGACTAAAATAAGGGAAAACAACTTTCCTGTTTAACTAGTTTCTCTATGTCTCTGTTTAGTTAATATTTTCTCAACTGCGTGTTTCTTCTATAGAACTAAATAAACTCTGCAATCACTTCTGATTAAACTATTTACATAACCGGCATTTATTCAGCAATTAGTTAACAACACACACATTTTACCACATTCCAGATGTCTAAGCACTACACACTTTTATGCCCCCCCCCCCCCCCCCGCCCCCATTGTCGGCAATTCATCTCAGATTACTACCAACGGACCTGTCATTGTGATGCGTAAGCAATTAATTCTAGCTACCTCTGCCAGCGTTGTTATTTCTTTGTAAGCCAAAACACCCAGCCAGAGATAGTTTACATAAAACACCATTGCTGGATGTAAACACTTAGAGCTAGCATGTGTCATTAGCGTGTCATGCGGTATGGCACCTAGGATTCAATCTTCTCAGACAGTTTACAGCCCACCACAGTGTTGTGAGCTAACGTGTTATGTCTGTCAGCTATGGGTGATACTACAAAATTCTAGAGAGACAGAATAAGGTAGTGCTGAAAACATGGTTTTGGCCTTTTGTGGAAATGGATATAAAAGATAATTGGTTTGGGTTCTGATGTATAAAAGCATAAATAAATGATTGATTTGAATGAGACACTGTGAAATGATAGTACACATTCCCATGATGCTGACAAGGTGATTAACTCAATTTTGTATAATTCACCATATAATGGGTTCTGGCACTAACCCCTCGATGTATATATTATTTTAATATGTTTAGGACCCACATCACAAGAAATCAAGACAACACTATTATCAGTATGATGTTGCTAATTTACAAGAAGCTTTTAATGCAACTCTGGCAGGCATGTCAGTTTATAGAGCAGCTAGACGTTTTCATGTTCCAGAAACGACACTGAGGGACAGAACTACTGGAAATATATCAGTGGACTCACATCTAGGTGCAGAGAAATTGTTTAAAAAAAAGAGGAACAACATATTGTTGAACATTTGAAGTACATGGCAGAAATTGGCTATGGTTACACAAAGACAAACGTACAATACCTGGCAGCAGATTTTGCAGTGTCATGTGGTAAGAAGGCCACAAATGAAAGACCCCTCAGTGATTGCTGGTTCTATGCATTCATAAAAAGGTGGCCTGACTTAAAACTTGCAAAGCCCCAGAAGCTGTCCCTGCTGAGAGCAAAATGCACTTCAAGAGATGTATTGGACAATTACTATAAATAACTTTCCAATATTATAACAGTCAATAACTTGAGTGGTAAACCTGAGAGGATTTTTAATATTGATGAGACAGGGTTGAAAACTGAACATAACCCACCGAAAGTAGTTCGTGGTAGTAATACCCAGGCACAGTCAGTAACATCGTTCAGATCGTCTACTGTAACAGTGATAGCATGTGGCAGTGCAATAGGAAACCATATATCACCTTATTTAGTTTTTCCTGGAAAGAGGTGGAGCAGTGATTTATTACATGATGCCCCTACAGGATCTGCTGGTTGTATGTGAGAAGGTGGATGGTCAAACTCTGCCATATTTGAAGCTTATTTGAGTAACCACTTTGCGAAATGTTTCCATTGGCAAAACCTTGCAGCCTACACTGATTTTATACGATGGTCACAAGTCACACATATCCTTGACTCTTGTTGAATGGGCCAAGAACAACGTCATTTTGTTTGTCTTGCCACCCCTCACCAGTCATCTCACGCAGCCACTTGATGTTGGCGTCTTTGGCCCTTTCAAGGGCATGTACTGCATATAATGCCAGCTGCATATGCAGAAAAATCCAGGGTTGCAGATAACAAAATATGATATTGCACGACTTGCAAGAAAACCATACAGGAAAGCCATGTGCTAAGAAAATATGGTCTCAGCATTCAGGAAAGCTGGTATTTATTATGTTGATAACAAAAAAAATAATGGAAAAAGCACATGAAGCACATCTATCATTTATGTGGATTCCACCAATGAAAACGACAGTGAGGTCACGGATATGCAAAGTAATCCTTCCAAGGAAGCAGCTTTACCGGATACCACACAAGCTAATACACCTGATACAGGCAGTGGATGTTGTGACTTTTTCAAAGAGAAAGCCAAAGTCATTAAAAAAACTAAGAAAGAAGTTTGTACCGCCTTACTTTGCAGGTAGCCTGTTGAAGAAAACAAATCTTGACATCATGCAGCAAACTGGTAAATTTAAGGAGAAAGGCATGAATTCAACCCCTGCTGTTAAGCGTTTAAAATCCACTGTACCTTTGGTGCCATCGTCACTTCAGCCAGGCCCTTCAGCTGTGTATGTTGATAATGGAATGGAGTTGGGCACCGACAGCAAGGACAGCCTTCCTTTCACAGAGGATGAGGCCAACAACTGCTGTGTTTGCAAAAGGTTTCAACCTACATCATTAAAAAAATTATTATTCAGCTCAATGTGACAAATGTGGGCACTGGACCCACCTTAATTTCTGCTGTGACACCACTGTTGTCAAGAAACACAGCACATTTTTCTGTCCACATTGTTAAATAAAGAAATGTGAATATAACTATTACTCAATCTGTTAAAATGTTTTGAACACTTTAAACAAATTGGAACATTTTACTGTTATTGTGTTAAAAGTTGTGTTTTGACTGTTCATTGGATTCATTCAACTTTGTGAACTTCAACTGTGTGCACTTGGTAAGTAACAACATAATTTTTATTTATTATTATAACGCATTTGTGCTTCCATACTTGAAAACGCAAATACTACGACGGCGAGCGGTAGTAGGTCATTTGTAGACACGGTTGAGCTTACGATTATGCAGATTCTTTAGACGTTTTTGCATTACTGGACCAAGTGAGAGTCAAAAGGTTTCACAACAAATAATTATAACGAAATAGCTTAGTGATTTTAATATATAGTTACACAAAAATTAAATACCACGACTCACCAGAGACCCATCCTATAACATTGTGTAATACATTCTATAAACCCATTTCATTTAGAGAATAGTTCATAATTGCAATGTTGTTCTTAGTACTTTAAACTGTTACAAACAATTAAGTTTCATTATACATGTACTAGTATTTGTTAATACATTTCTACCAAATTGTTAACAACTACAAAAAATTACTCTCCTACCTTTAATTGCCGTTAGATTTTCCCCAAAGTTTGTCCAGACACAAATCGTAAAAAAACCCACTACAAATATACAGATTCCACACACGAGACTGCAACGATGTCGCCGATATTGTCTTTGCTGAGACTGCATAGGGAAAAATACATGCAGTTTTCTCCTGTCTGCCATGTTGCTTGTTTATGGAATACTCTTCAAGAGGGGTGAAAGCCTCCAAAGTATGTGACACAATTAATATGAAATCGATGATCTCTAGTGGTATCATTAAAATAATAATAATAATAATAATAATAATAATAATAATATATATAAAAAAAAATATCACGTCATCACGTTTGCTTTTATATCATAACATGTTATGACGTTGTTAGATTAAGTCCTATTCTTTCACCCATCTTGAAGAATATTCCATAAAAAGTCAAAATGGCAGCTGATACAAAATTAGTATGCGCTCTCAGCGAAGTCGATATAGGTGACATGGATATCATCTGGTATGTGGAATCTGTGTCATTGTAATGGGTTTTTCAAGATTTGTGTCTGGACAAACTTTGGAGGAAATCTAACTGCAATTAAAGGTAGGAGAGTAATATTTCGTAGTTGTTAACAATTTGGTTCGGACAAGTTTTCGTATCATATGATATTTATGAACACAGAACTGTGCAGAAGAAATAATATCTCATGGTGGAAATGTACACCAAATATTGAAGCAATCCATTCGAAAGGATAATATAATAATAGACGTATGCATTCATATTCATCAAACAAAAACATTTCAATAGCAACTTTACATTAAAAGCTGTCCTGCGTTTAGAAAAAGAAAGAAAAACCTAAAACCGTTAACACTACTTTATTATTATGTAAGGATATCCAAAATGACGTCATTTACATTTGACGTCATTTCCATTCAAAAAGAAACCGCGGCACATATTCTTGACTTGACTTGATTTACGTGCTCAAATACCAGGACCCATATTCACAAAATATCGTAAGCCTAGTTTTACACGTAAACGTAAATCTACGACTGAAGAGCTATTCACGAAACAACGAAAACGTAAGTTACGTGTAAAGTTGGACGTAAATATATATATATAAGAGTGCCTCAGGTTGCAACTAACGCTGTACACAAAGTTGTGTACATATAATAAATCAAGCACGATCGCCGTTATTTACTATTATTTACGGAAACTAGCAGCATTTCCAATAAATGAAGCAGTTTGCTATGGCGAACGCCCACGGATTGAACATATTTTTTTTCGTGATCGAACGGATGTTTTCGACTTGGCCAATTTCTCCTGAGTTATCTTTTCCTTTTTAAGAAATGTCCTCAAGTTCGTACCAAAACGCAGATCCCCACCAATACCAAAATGCCATGGTTCACTGTTCGCAATGTTATTGTTAGCAGACGACAAACAAAATTGCGTTTTGCGCATTTGTTATTTACCCAGTAGCCATCGTTTCTAATGTGTTTTTATTAATTACTCCAGTGATAATGTTAAATCGTAGATTTACGTCCAACTAAGTTACGTTTATATTTACGACCATCTTTGAGAATAAGGTGCTTCTTGCACGTAAACGTAAATCTACGGCACACGTAAGTGCTGGTCGTAGACATAAATTTACACTTTTTTGTGAATATGGGTCCAGCTCTGGGTGTGTATTAGGCGTACCGATCGAGGACCGTCGCGCAGAAGTATTACGTAACAAGTTGCCCACCTGGATAAGTGCAATTTGGAACTGCACACGGCCTTCTAAAACAATTAATATCGCCACAGGCGAAAACAAAATTAAGAGCATGTACCGTCACAACAGCCAATAGAATAAAGCAATCTATAGATAAATTAATTCATGAAAATCAAAAGGGTTTCCTAGCAGGCAGGTGTGTAGCCGAAAATACCAGATTATTATATGACCTGGTGCATTACACTAGTGAAAATAATATTCCGGCACTCCTTTTGTTAGTAGATTTTGATTAAGCTTTTGATTCAGTATTTTGGGGATTTATTAACAAAACCTTAATTTTTTTTAACTATGGCGAGGACATTATAAAATGGGTCAATATATTAAATAAGGACTGTATGTTAACTGTAATTCAAAATGGTGTTTTTACTAAAAAAAATCCAGTAAGGGGGGGGGGGGGGGGGGGGGGGAATGTAGACAGGGTGATCCAATAGCACCATATCTTTTTATATTGTGTGCTGAGATCATGGGAAATTTGTTTAGAAAGGAGGAGTCAATTAAAGGAATAGTAATAGAAAAAAGATAATATAAAATAATGCAGTATGCAGACGATACAGCTATAACACTCGATGGGACAGAAGCTTCACTAAGGAACACATTAAATTTAATAGATAAATTTTCTAAATTCTCAGGATTGAAACCAAATATTGAAAAAAACTATTAAATTATACTGACAAAATTGATGATATTTCAAAGTTACTGAATACCTGGTCTAAACATCATCTTACTATGCTGGGTAGAATTACCGTTGTCAAATCCTTGGCTCTATCTAAACTTGTCACCTTATTCTCAGTATCCCCAATCCAGACAAGGGCATAATAAAAACAATCAACAAGATCTTTTATTCATATATTTGGAAGAGTTCCATAGATAGAATTTCTCGGAATTCGCTAATGCAGGATATAGAAAATGGTGGTTTAAAAATGGTAAACATGGTAAAAATTAACATGGATTAGAAGAGCAATAAATGGACATGATTCATTATGGTATCATATCCTTAGATGTTACCTCCCCAAAAAAAATATTTTATTTACTAATATAGGAGATAATATTACAAATATGTTCTGGAAACAGGTATTCAATATACTAGCATTATTCAAAAAGAAAGTGGAACTTAACGAAAATGATGTAAGTTCTGAACCACTCTGGTTCAACTCCCTAATTAAAATTGGTAACAAAACTGTTTATTACCAGAATTGGAATATAATAGGTATAACAAACGTACATGATATGTATGACCCAGATGGCAACTTATTTAAATATGATGGATTTTGTGAATTTTATGGCTTTCATCCACCATTTACTACATTTGAAGGGCTAAAGTCTGCAATATTACATACATGGCCATTTTTATCCACCAAACCACTTTCAGCTGACTTTCAGGGCCGTATTTAGCGGGGGGGGGGGGGGGGGGGGCAAGCATTAAAAAAAAATCCGGAAAGCATTATAGAAACTTAAAGAAAATCCTCTTCTTAACTGTTTAAGGAGTTTTAGACTATTAACTACTAAGTCCAAACATAAAATTTAAAAAGCTCAGCCGAAAAGGTTTAAGGTGATTTGAGCAATTTAAGACGGGCTGCCAAAATAAAATGCGTTGGACTATTTATTATTTTTTTTTTAACAAATTCCAACTACGTCCAGGCGCAGCCCCCCCCCCCCTATTTTGGTGAAACAATATATATTACAGAATACACAAAAATGCAAAGTTATTCCGTCCACCTGTCACAGACCTTTAAATTCTATTTTTAAAAAATACAACAGGTTTTGGGCCTCCTCTATTAAAAAATCCTGATACGCGCCTGACAGCCAAAATTTTTAGTCCGACTGAAGGCGAAAGTTCTTGGAGAGGTTAGCAGTGGAACTCATGGCATAGTGATGAGGCGATCTGTTCGGAGGTTAGGGAAGGCCTTGACTAAGTCAATGTAGCGTTCCCGAAGTATGGTTGGATCTGCGATGTAAAAATGCATTGTCTATTGCTTTTTTCAGGAGTCCTTGCTAATACACGCCGTTCCGCTCTGATGTTAAGTAGTATTTGTCACTCAGTGCATTAAGCTGTAGTTGGTACCACCCCTGACCTGATGGTGTTGGTCTCCAACTAGTTTCCTTGTAGGGGCCGAGCTAAGAGGGATGGGTATTATTCCCCCCTAACATCGCCGTGGTACTTGGCTGGCAGCTTGTCGCTGGGCTGAGGTCTGGGCGGGTCCTGTTCCGACACCTTCCGTTTCTTGGGTTCACGCACTGCGTCCGCAACAACAATCATTGGAGTCACCGGTGGACTGGCTGGTGGAACGATGGTACTGCTGCAGAAGGGACTGCCACTGTCAGTGGAACTGACAGCTTTGGTCCCCACTTTGCCGCTCCTGGTGTGCACTGCATTCGAGTTGAAGGGGGCGATGAAGCAGAAGGGACCGCCCCGGGCAGTTGATCTGCCGGTTTTGCCCCCCCCCCCCCCCGGTTTGCCCCTGCCGGTTTCGACTTCTTCTTGGAAGCAGGTGGGACCGCTCCTGGCAGTTGAGCCGCCGGGTTTAGTTCCCCCCTGTGCTGTCTTGGGCCGCCTTCTCTGCCAAGTGCTGGATCTTCTAGGCCTGTTGTCCCCGTAGATAAGGGTGACAACTGCCGAGTTACCGTCGTGTTGAATACGATACTTGGCCAACACGAAGCAGGGGAAGCTATCCAGACGATTTCTGAACACAGCTTCATCTTTGAGAGCTCAGAGTAGGAGTGATAATATTAGAGGGCAGTATCCTACACTCGACAAATTGTGTACTAGGTTGTGGTTTGAACATTATCATTATATTTCGCCATTATTCCAGTTTGTGTAAGATCCTCTGTGTTGTGCACATATGCTTACGTCATTTGAATATCACGTCATGGCTAAGTGGAATTAAAGTTACGAATACTGTTTACAAAAACACGTTGTATTAAGCTTGAAATTATATACTGTTCAAAAAAAGTAGGGGAACTCTAATAAGAATTTACAATTGCCAAAATTGTGAGGTATACTAGCTGTGGGAAATGGATATATGATAATAGTGAATTAATTGGGCAAACATTACAACTGGTAGTTCAGTATTACAGTAGGTTTTATGACCACCAAAGATCTTGAAGGACGATTGGGGTCAGAAGTGAAATTTGAAAGTTTACGGGTTTTTTAAATCAGTAAATCGCAAATTCCTAGCTCTTGAGGTCTTTACCTTGTCGTGGTGAGTTAGCTTGTGTGTCTCAGGGACCCTACCCTAAGAGCTATGCCGGTGGGAGTCTAGTACTTCTGGTAGGGTCACCCAAGCCGGATTGGTCATAGGGTAGAGCACAGACAAAAAAGTGACCTCCTGGTCCTCCAGGTTGGGGGTTGGGCAATGGGCTAACAACCCATTCCCGTAAAATACCAATATTGTTACAGAAACTGAAATCAGAGATCAAAATCGTGGCCTACGGAATGAAGCAGACCAGGAGACTGGATCAATGACAGAGGGCAGTGAAACCCAGCTGGGAGCTGCCATCCCGACGGTGAATTTCCAGAAGCCAAAAACTAAGATGAAAATCGAATGTTGGAATGTAAGGACTATGTACCAGACTGGAAAACTTGCTTGTCATCAAAGAAATGGACAACTACAAAATCGATTTCCTAGGAATCAGTGAAACGAGGTGGACAGGAGCAGGCAGAATGCAGCTTGCAAATGGACAAACACTGCTCTACACAGGACGACAGGACAATCACCACTCAGAAGGCATCGGTATCGTCAAGAAACTGATGGAATGGAAACCAGTTGGATCAAGACTTCTCGGTGCTAGATTCAATTCCAAGTACACAAAACTCTCCATTGTATCGTGCTATGCTCCAACTGAGGATGCTGAGGAAGAAGATAAAGACATCTTCTATGATCAGTTGCAGCATATCCTTCAAAATGTTCCAGCACATGATATGCTGCTTGTGATTGGGGACTTTAATGCAAAAGTTGGAAATGAAAACACTGGAAAAGAACAGATCATGGGGGAAAATGGTTGCAGAATTATGAATGAAAATGGGAAGCAGATCTGTGAACTGTGTGAAGAAAATAATTTAGTTGTGGGTGGCACCCTGTTCCAACATAAAGATATCCACAAGCTGACATGGACATCACCAGATGGCTCCACTATCAACCAGATTGACCACATCTTGATAAACAGAAAGTGGAGAAGTTCTTTACATGATGTAAAGGCAAGACGAAGTGCAGATGTTGCTAGTGACCACTCTAGTGATTGGACTCATATCACTTAAACTGCTGAAGACAAAGAAGGGACAGGAAAGAGGCTTACAGTTCGATTCCACAAAACTAAAAGATACCGTAGTAAGAAGATCCTTCCAATTCGAACTCAGAAACCGTTTCAAAGCCTTAGAAGAGGGAGATGAAATAAACACTGAAACCTTCAACAAAATTATTGTGCAAACAGGAGAGAAGATCCTTGGATACAAAAAGAAGAAAAAAGAAGAGTGGATTCCAAAAGAGACTTGGGAAAAGATTGCTAAAAGAAAAGAAACAAAAAGGAAAATGAATGCTTCCAGCTCACAGAGGCTTAAAGATCGTTTCAAAAAACAAATACTCGGAGCTGGACAAGGACGTTAAGAAGATGGCAAAACATGACAAGGAAGTCTACATTGAGGGTTTGGTAGATCAAGCAGAGCAAACTGAACAAAGACAAAATTCGAAAACTCTATACAGAATCACAAAAACTCTGAAGGGAAGAAACCATCATAATGACCTACCCGTCAAGGATATGAATGGAAACCTCGTAACAAACGAAACCGAAAGGTTAGCCAGATTGAAAGATCACTTCCAAAGCATACTGAACAGAGCAGAACCAAACAGCCTAGCAGAAAATCCAGAAGCAGACCAAGACCTTGACATTAATATTGATCCAGCAACACTCACAGAAGTGAAGAATGTCATTAGAGCTATGAAGAATGGAAAAGCACCAGGGGCGGATGGGGTAACTGCAGAAATGCTAAAAGCAGAAGAAAATGAAACACCAAAAATCCTGACTGAGATCTTCAAGCAGATTTGGGAGACAGAAGATATACCAGCAAATTGGAAAACCGGCATACTAGTCAAATTGCCAAACAAAGGAGATCTTACGAACTGTAACAACTGGAGATGAATTACATTGCTGTCAATCACCAGCAAGGTCTTCAACAAAATCATACATAGTCGCCTAACCACCGCATTAGAAAATGAAATGCGTCAAGAACAAGCTGGATTTTGGAAAGGAATGTCTTGCAGAGATCACATCTTCACCTTGAGACAGATCCCGGAACAGAACAAGCAGTGGAACTCAACAGTATATGTCAACTTCATCGACTTTGAAAAAGCCTTTGACAGTATTCACAGGGAATCGCTCTGGCGGATACTCAGACACTATGGCATACCTTCCAAACTTGTTGACATCACCAGGCTGTCATGTACAGATTTCTGTTCTCAAGTTATAAATGGCAACCTTCTTAGTGACCCTTTCAATATGAACACTGGTGTAAAACAAGGGCGTATTCTTTCACCATTCTTGTTCATAATTGGGATAAACTGGATCTTGAAGAATGTGGAACAATCAGGAAGAAGAGGGATCCAGTGGACTTTTGCAAGCATGCTCGAAGACCTGGATTTCGCAGACGACATATAGACATACAGGCCAAGACACGAGACCTAGCAACCACTGCAGAGACGATTGGACTCAAGATCAACATTCCTAAGACTAAACTCATGAGAATGAACACGAAGTCCAACGAATCCAACATCCTTCATGGTGAAAAGTTGCAGTAGTTGTTAACTTCACCTACCTTGGCTCTAAGATGACAGCCGATGGTAACAGTGAAGCAGAAATCCACTCAAGAAACTCCAAGGCAAGCCAGACCTTTGCATCACTCCGAAACATCTACAAAGCAAGCAAGATTAGTTTGAAGACAAAGATATGCCTTTTTAAAAGCACTGTCTTAAGCACTCTACTGTATGGAGCAGAATCCTGGAAAATTACCAAGACCATCGGTCAGAAGTTGGAGGTCTTTCAAAATCGGTGCCTTCCCAGGATTCTGAATATCTTCTGGCCCAACATCATAACCATTAAAGAACACCATAAACAAACCTCCACAGAGTCATTGGTATCGGAAATCAGGCACCGAAGATGGTGCTGGATTGGCCATGTTATCAGAATGCCTCAAACATCCCTACCAAGAATGGACTCCTCCTGGAAAAAGGAAATGAGGAAGATTGAAAGAAACATGGAGGAGGACAGAAGAGAAGGAAATCCGAGATAGCAGTCTGAGCTGGGGGCTGCTGGAGAAGCTGGCAAAAGACAAGCATCAGTGGCGATCTCTGGTTACAGCCTTATGTGCTTCTTAGCATGAAGGGGATTAAACAAATTGCAAATTCAAACAATAAAAATGACTAAAACAAAACAATAACAACTGTATGATCAACAGAATGAAAAAGATTAACAGAAATAATGTTCCACAGTGATTAATCGACCTTCCTGGAAATTGTCAACATCGAGAATGACACCCCACGCACGTGTACGGGGCACGTGCAAACTGTGGAATGTGTTTCGGTGTGTTGATAAACAGACCTGAACGTTCTTTACTAGGATGTCTATGGTCAAAACGTATGTTCGGTCTAATAGTTGATATTAACATTAATATTTCAGGTTCTCCTACATTTACTGAAGAATATATAATAAAGTGATTATTACCATCGCGTGTTTCGGTATCGTCAATATCATATATTAGGAATAAAACTAATGTATTATGCTCGCCAGAGGCTGGCACAATAGATTTTTTATTTCTAATATATGATATTGACGATACCGAAAAACATTTTGATAATAACCTCTATATATCCTGTCTGTGGGATGGTGCATATAAAAGATCCCTTGCTACTAATTGAAAAATGTTGCGGGTGTCCTTTTTAAGAGTAAGACAAAATTATTAAATGTTTGACATCTAATAGCCGATGATTAATAAATCAACGTGCTGTAGTGGTGTCGTTAAACAAAACAAACATTTTTAGGTGATTGTCGGGCACTTCTCTTATTATGGTATGAGACAGCCCCTGGAAGACGGGACCACTGAGTGGGCGATCATGTGACGCAACGTCACAATATAGGTCAGCGACCTTAAAATTCTGCTGTCCGAAGTTTGCCAGAGCTTATTTGAATGTGGATGCTGTCGGGTTTCTTTCTGTAGTGTGTGTATTAGTGATTAATATGTGGATTTTCTTTTTAAATCAAGGCATTCGAAAATTATCAATGTAAAGGTATTTGACGGCAAACATAGGATTGTTGTGGTATTAGAGCGGGAGTCAACTCTTTGGTGTGCAGCGATTGCGAAGAAATTACATAGCTTGGTCTCTGATAGTTCACCAAGGTAAACATCTACGGTCCGGGTTTTTTAACATTTTGACATTTATTGGACCTGCGATGTTTACAACTTTTATGGCCGAAACAAGCGTGCACCTTCCGCTCAGATTTCAGGCGGAATCAATAAAATCATGGAATTAATTATTTCATGGCGAAATATGAGATGTACTAACAAATATAAAGACTTACTGTGTAAAGAAAACCTCCCGAGTTACGTTTTACGTATAAATAGACAGTTTGTCCAAATAGTAATCCTGCATTAATCCAATTTTCAGTTACGAACAAAATCTCGAATATTCCCGCCGGCCATTATGAGCATATTTAAAATGTGATTGCAAACTGTTGGCGGAATCGGATTATTTTTTATTATTATTCGTCTCGAGTTCACGAGTTTCTTCCACGATATTTAATGGAATATCACGTTTAATAATAATAATAATAATAATAATAATAATAATAATAATAAATAAACTAATTAATGAATAATTTTTTTTAAATCAATTAATTAATAATAACTAAATAATATAATTAAAAAATTAATTAATTAATACTTAATAAATAATAATATAATAATAAATTACTGAATAATTATAATAAATAAATAATATAATAAATAAATTATTGATTTAATAATAATAAATAAATAAATTAATTTAATTATTAACTAAATATAAACATGCTTTTTTCATTTATAAATGTTTCCTTCACACACACACACACACACACACACACACACACACACACACACACACACACACTTATATACACACAACACAGAGGGGGGTTGGGGGAGACAGACATAGAGGGATGAAACGGGGTTGCAAATGATCACGCATTTGCTTGTTTCTTGTTGTTTTCTTGTTAAACCGGCCTCGGTGGCGTCGTGGCAGGCCATCGTTCTACAGGCTGGTAGGTACTGGGTTCGGATCCCAGTCGAGGCATGGGATTTTTAATCCAGATACCGACTCCAAACCCTGAGTGAGTGCTCCGCAAGGCTCAGTGGGTAGGTGTAACCCACTTGCACCGACCAGTGATCCATAACTGGTTCAACAAAGGCCATGGTTTGTGCTATCCTGCCTGTTGGAAGCGCAAATAAAAGATGCTGCTAATCGGAATGAGTAGCCCATGTAGTGGCGACAGCGGGTTTCCTCTCAAAATCTGTGTGGTCCTTAACCATATGTCTGACGCCATATAACCGTAAATAAAATGTGTTGAGAGCGTCGTTAAATAAAACATTTCTTCTTTTTTTTTTGATGACAACTGCTGCTTGTGATGACTGCCTTGTACATGTCTGCACATTGGCTAAACCGATGTGTACTTTGATTCCTACTTAACCGTTTGAATATTAACTGTGTTGTTGAGGATTGCCTCGCAACCATGTGAACATGTTTTGTAATTAATGCATAACTGTGACTTTAAGACAACTGCTGCTTGTGATAACTGTCTTGTACCTGTCTGCACATTGGTGTGCTCTTGACAATAACATACACGTAGTGGGATGGATGTGTATCATTCCTGTTCTTTTGTTGGTACCAGGATTACTTTAGGTAAGTTTACAGTTAACATGTTCATACACTTATGTTAATTTCTAAATGTTATGGTTAACATTTGAGAATGAATGCAAAATAATTATGTAGTTGAACATACTTTTTCAGTACTTTAAGTACATTGCTGTGCAGATTTGTAATGTAACTACTTTCAAAACTTGTACTATAAGTCATATGTTTCAAGCAATACATTAGATGGAGCTGACAATCATTATAACATTTTAGATTTACATGTATAAAATATTTTCAACGGACAGTTTAACTTTCAAATTGTCTGTCTCCCCATTTCTTTGTGTCTATTCCCCTTTCCCCAGAACTTGCTATAAAAGATTAATATAAATATTATGAAAGATTAATGAAACTATTATAATCAATGATTTTTTAGGTTGTGGAGTTGGGGGTTGTGCAGGTTAATTATAAGAAATTTATAATATATATATTTTTTTATTGAATAAAACCCCTAAAATAACTAATAACCAGTAATTATAGGTAAAAAAAAAAGAAAATTAAAAAAAAAAGAAGAGTAAAAATGAATAATAAATAAATAAATAAAACCCTTAAAATAACTAATGACCTGCAATGATAATTAAACTAAGAATTGTTTTAAGAAAAAGAGAGAGAGAAAAACCTTTGAAACACATGTAAGCAATGGCCTGTAATAATATTTTTTAAAAAAATACTAAAGGAAATAATAATTTTTTAAAAAGTAAATAAATGAAGGCCTTAAAATGAGTAATGATCTGTACTGACAATCATTATTTTTTTAATAATAAAAAAAAGAATAATTACACCCCAAAACTTTAATGTGATAATATTAATAATGCATGTAATGCAACCCACACAAAGCACATATATAGAAACAAAAATAACAAAATAAATAATCAATTCCATTCAGTTCCGCAATATTTCTTTTTATTGGGTGTACGAAAAATGCTTGATACGAATAATTCTCGTTCCGCAATATTTTCATTCCGCATTTTCAATGTGCCAGGATAAAAATAGCTTTCAAATTTTTAAATGTGTCATCTTCAAACATCTAATCCTGGAAAGGTTACCAAAGGTATTGTACTTAATATTGTAGTCTAAAATGTATTAAAATATGTTGTTGTACGTGTTAAGGCTCTTAAAAAAAGCACATATGCCTGATTTTATTAAATCGTGATTGCAAATGGAAAATTCTACCCAGTGGATAAACGTTACGGCACAACAATAAACATCACAATAATAAATATCGTGCCGAAGACGTTTATCTTGATGAACTAGGTCTCTGACTGTAACGAGAGTGTATTTCCAAATATCCGTCTAGCTCTCGTACAGTCAGAGTATTCTTCAGTGGATCGTAAATATTACATGTCACGAATGAATGCTGTATTGAATGATTAAAGAAATATATCGGTCATGTTTACATATTGCCACGGTGCATAATGTAAACAAATCAACTTCGTAAGTTCATGACTGGTTACGGGTGTTTTTAAAAGTAGAATGGTTATGTGAGACTGGTGGACATATTGTGTAAGGAAAGGATATTAATCTGAGTTGGGATATTTTAATACATACGGTAAGAAATCGTATTCTTACTAATAACAAATTTTAACCAGAATAACTGATTATTAAATAGTTGTCATATCTATAGTACTTAACTTTTCTCCGTTCCAGGCATTTCAATCAGAAAGTAATTATTAAAATATGCCAATACTATGGCATAAATAGAAAAAAAGTTGAAGAAAGATTGGAGGAAGTAAATGAAATTTTCTAATCGTAGTTTTTTGTTTGCGAGGCAATCAAAACATAGATACACACACAAACACACACGATTTATTTTGGTCCAAATAAGTCAGCAAGAAGAATGCAAAAAATGCTATATATATATTCACAAAAATAGTACTGAACAAATTGTGAATTGGGCAAAAGGAGGATGCAAATATGTGTAGCAATTTCGATGAAAAAAGTTTCATTACTAATTTGTACCCGATTTGTATTATGAAACTATTTTAAACATTTATCAGAATGCCTCTATTGTACAACAGATAAACCAAGCGTTCCGAGAGTATTGCTAAACCAACACTGGTCCTATATCGGGCCCAACAAATTTTCGTTTCTCCTAAGATCAACCGTCTAACTTAGTGAAAAATGGGTAAATCATCATGAAAGTTATTATTATTATTATTTTATTTTTTTTGTGACGGTGCATGATAAAGCTATATACAAACTTTCAGCTCAGTATTTTGGGTCATTGCAAAAACAAACTTTCATGAAAACAAACATTCGTGTCTCTTAAGTATAAGGGCAATAACTCTGTCAAAAATGGGTTATTGCTATGAACGACAAACTTGATCTTTAACAGTACATGATAAAACTAAATACAAAATTTCAGCTCAAAATCTTAAGGCATCGTGAAAAACAACACCCGGAAAACTATATGTTGAACAGACGGACAGACAGACACAGAAGGACGGAGACGAAACGTTTGGTCCCCTCCGGTTGGACCAGTAGAGGAGTAATAAGCACGTTTAAAGCAGTCTCTTATTTCGATTCCTACCTATCTTGAAGTGTATAAATTTGTTTTACATAACGACAATGTAGCTCCTACAGTGGACCCTAGACTAGAAACAAGATGTGCTTCAGTAAGAAGCGTCAATCTTCCCGTCAGTTAAAATTCATTAACAGTAATGAGGATAAAATGCCGGCTGTAGATAAACGAGACTGCGGATGACAGAGAGAGAAAAAAACCTAAAAAAAACGTACATGTTATTTATCCACTATTTAGTTGCTTCTTCGTTATAATAAAATCATAAGCATACGAGACACGGAGAAGGGGGCAGGGGACAGGGGCCCCCAGGGCTGGAGCAAATCCTCAAATTCGGGAAAAAAGATAAAGATATTCGGGCAAAACGAGCTTGCCTGAAACCTTTTCACGATGTATTTCCATCATTCTACCCCCAATTATAGTTGGAAGTCCATGTACAGATACGTAGTGATTAGTTTGCAACTCAATATAGCTGACTGGTAGTAATACTAATATGAATAAATGTTGTTTTCCATATTAGGGCATTTTCGTTTAACTTAGGGGGAAAAACGCTAAAAAAAAACCGGGAGCCCAGACGCCTATGGATAAAATGTCAACGTGTTTTTTGCCAAATGATTAAAAACATTACCATTAGCATTCACCAATCAAAGTCTGCTTTTAGGGCTAGGATAATTTAGGATAATTTGTAAATATATGCCAACGTTTTAATAATTTTATTACGCAAGTTATTATTTTATTATAGGAAAAAGCTATAATACGTACAGTGAAGTTAATGTTCTATTCTGTTTCGTTTTTGTTGTTGCAGAAAACCATAATCCAGGAATCAATTGTTATGTTTTGTACTATTTCACAGAATATGCTAAAATGTAAATAATGACAACATAGCTGACACAATGGTACTTATTCTAAAAACAAAATGTACTGCTAATAAAAACATCTAAGCTTACTTCAGTTAGAAATCACTAACAATTAATAAAAATGGCGATTCAAAATCTCGAGCAAGCCGGAAGTAGTTGTCCCACGTGACAATGCGTCACAACTCTGATCTATGTTCAATATAATATATAATGGAGGAGTTCAGGCGCAAACCCTCGTAACGCCACATCCATGAAAATTGAGATAACCGTTGGAGGCAAATCTTGATAAAATAAATTTTGCTTCAAAAGCCCGTTAGTCCCACTGTAAATCCAAGCTAGAATACGAGTTCTTAGCAGAACCTCGGAAACGCCATCTGACTTTGTTTGCAGAACCACGTAGTTTGTAGACCGCCAATCACGTGCAGATCAGATCAGATCACATGACGCATAAGATGGCCACGCCCATGTTAAGCACGCGCGCTGAATTCGTATAATTCCTTCGGATTTTGGTCAATTTATCCACGCTAGTTATGGAAACTTATGATGCAGTTGACGAACCTGTGATGTTATCACCAACAGGAAAGCGTAAACGACGTCGGCTACGAAGTTCGGCCCGTTCTATAGCCAAAACAGCTCGCTACAGTGGTGAAGGTTTCATTCCTCGTGTAACATGCACACATAAAAATGCTTTGTGTACTGCCGGAACTCTGAATGAAAATGACTTAGAATACATTAAAGGGTAGCTTTGTTCAATATTGTGTAAAATTACTTTAACACTCACTAGCCCGATTTCAATAAATCGATGGATGTGTGTTTAAATTGGGGGAGGGGGCGGGATGACTGACTGAACTTTCGTGTAATCTTTTTATGACTTCCAATGGGAGATGGAGTATGTTTTGACACAACTGGCATTATTTTCCAGTCATCTTTCCATAATTATAATTCTAGAGTGAGTATCTTACTGTCATTGTTATTACACTGGGATGGTACAATCGTTTTAAATAAGTGTCAGTTTTAACGCTTTGTGAAGGCTAGGAACAATAGGCCAGCAACTGCCAAACTTTGGTACATCCATGGACAAGTAAAGTTCTTCTTTTGTAAATGTTTAATTCAACCTTCACTTTTAAGATGTTTCTAATTGTCTGTTCTTTGATTCTGCAACCTTTCAATAAGACTAGTCTCTAGAAATGGACTTACTGAGTTTTGCAAACAAACCGAAGGTGGACTTACTTGGTTTTGCAGAAAAATCAATCACATTTTGGTAATTACCGAGTTTTTTAATAAAGGTTCATTTTTTACATTCATATTTTTTTTGTTCATTGCTCCATAACCATTTCAACACACGAAAAGTGGAATAAGTGAGAATTAAAATTACCATCAGGTAAGAATCTTCATTTTAAAACAAACGAAGTCAGATGGACTTAATGGGTTTTGCGCCTGAACTCTGTTATCTAGAAACTATGTATTAAATGGTCCTGCTAGATGCATGTACATGTAACAGTTATAGCCAGCGTTATTAAAATGCAATTAGATTTGTGACGTCGATTTGTTGTATTCTCATGATGAATATCATCCTTCGTTATAATAAAATCATAAGCATACGAAACAGGGCGAAGGGGGCAGTGGCCCCCAGGGTTGGAGCAAAACCTCAAATTCGGGAAAAAAGATAGAGATATTCGGGCAAAAGGAGCTTGCCTGAAACCTTTTCACGGTGTATTTCCATCATTCTACCCCCAATATTAGTTGTAGTCCATGTACAAATACGTAGTGATTAGTTTGCAACTCAACATAGCTGACTGGTAGTAATACTAATATGAATAAATGTTGTTTTCCATATCAGGGCATTTTCGTAACTTGGGGAGGGGGGGGGGGGGACCCTTCAAAAACGGACGCCTATGGATAAAATGACAACGTCATTTTGCCAAATGATTAAAACATTACCATTAATATTCACCAATCAAAGTCTGCTTTTAGGACTAGGATAATTTAGGATAATTTGTAAATATATGCCAACGTTTTAATAATTTTTATTACACACCTTAGCAAAACACTATATGTACAGTGAAGTTAATGTTATATTCTGTTTCGCTTTTGTCACTGCAGACAACCATAATTCAGGAATCAATTATTATGTTTTGTACTGTTAGACAGAATGTGCTAAAATGTAAATAACGACAATATAGCTGAAACAATGGTACTGTCTCTACAAACAAAATGCACTGCTAATAGAAACATCTAAGCTTACTTCCATTAAAATCACTAACAATTAATAAAAATGGCGATTCACAAATCGAGCAAGCCGGAAGTAGTTCTACGCGCCCACACACTCAATTGATCATCGGCTATTGGATATCAGGCATTTGGTAACCCGCTACATTTTTCCATCAAGGTCAGGTCAGGTCATAGGTTTTAACAGCCCGACCAGGATCGGTAGCGGTTGAGGGTTGGTTTTGGTGCTATTGAATGTCCAGTGGGATTAAAGTCAAATAGAAAATGTTACGTAATTTCTTGAAGGTAATTTTGATGCATAATTTAGCTAATTAGTTGATTTGACTTAGTTAATCAAAAGGTATTTTTCCATTAATAGCAAGGGGTCTTTTATATGCACCATCCCACAGACAGCATACCCGATCCACGGTCTTTGATATACCAGTCGTGGTGCACTGGCTGGAACGAGAAATAGCCCAATGGGCCACCAATGTGATGTATAAAGAATTCTACACGAGTGACTATTAGATACAGTAGGGCCTACTATTTCAGTAAAATTGGGGGGGGGGGGGGGGTCTTCTCAAAAGGGGCGGGACGTAGCCCAATGGTAAAGCACTTGCTCGATGCACGGTCGATCTCGGATCGATCCCCATCGGTGGGCCCATTGGGCTATTTCTCGTTCCAGCCAGTGCACCACGACTGGCATATCAAAGGCCGTGGTATGTACTACCCAGTCTGTGGGATGGTGCATATAAAAGATCCCTTGCTGCTAATCGAAAAGAGTACCCCATGAAGTGGCGACAGCGGGTTTCCTCTCTCAATATCTGTGTGGTCCTTAACCATATATCTGACGCCATATAACCGTAAATAAAATGTGTTGAGTGAGTCGTTAAATAAAACATTTCCTTCCTTCTTCTCAAAACGTATCAAACAAGATAAAGCTAACTGGATATCTCTTTAAACAACGATTTACAAGTTAAACTATAAGTGTGGCATTCTTTCTTATATATTCTATTAAAACAGAGTTAAATTAATTTAATCGTATTTTCCACCTACAACATATTTATGGTGCTTGCACAGTTAACTTATATGTCAGTTACTAATAAGTTTTGGAAGTGGGTTTTGGAGATCTAGATGATCACTATAAAACAGCCAATCAGATGCCTTTAAACCAGTCTTCAATTTGTAGCATATCACCGTATAATATGTTCTCTTTAAAGAGTATGTGATACATACGTGTTTACACACACGCACACGCACACGCACACGCACTCGCACACACTCGAACACACACATTCTCTCTCACACACACACACACACACACACAACCTCTCTCACACACACACACACACATTCTCTCTCACACACACACACACACAACCTTTCTCTCTCTCACACACACAATCTCTCTCTCACACACACACAACCTCTCTCTCTCACATACACACAACCTCTCTCTCTCTCTCTCTCTCTCTCTCTCTCTCTCTCTCTCTCTCTCTCTCTCTCTCTCTCTCTCTCTCTCTCACACACACACACACACACACACAAATTAGTATAGGTTTATATATATAATTTTATGTTTATTAGGTTATGTTATTTACGAACTCGTCTCTCTTTCACTCTCTCTCTCTCTCTCTCTCTCTCCTCTCTCTCTCTCTCTCTCTCTCTCTCTCTCTCTCTCTCTCTCTCTCTCTCTCTCTCTCTCTCCTAGGTCTTAAAGTACTAAATAAAGGTGAACAAGCCTCATTGAAATTATGTTTGTTACTCGAATTTCTGTGAAATCTAATAATCTGATATTTAACAATGCCTTTAAAGGTGTGGCATATGTGAAAATACTTGCAGTGGTTAAGTTTGTGTGTCTGTGGGTTTTATAAACACTTTGTAGTCTAGGTAACCTGATGTTTCGAACTGTGTACCTTTATAAATTGTTACATCCAAAAGGTCAACTGATTGATCTGATATTGTGACCTTAAGTTTGATATTGTCATCCTGTTGATTTAATAGCTCAAAAACGTTCCAAAATTCGTGTTTGGAATGTGGCCAAATGATGAAGTATATCGTCGAGATATCGGAGGTAAAAAATAGGTGTTTTACCCCTCCAAAATCTGTATTTCCTGAGGCGTATTTCCTTGGAGGTGGGGGTGGGGGTAGGGGGGGGGGGGTGGAGGGGCGTACAATCCCGTACGCCTGACAAAAAAACCGCGTAACTAATAGTGTTTCTGTGTATGTATGTATCTATATATATATATATATATATATGTGTGTGTGTGTGTGTGTGTGTGTGTATGTGTGTGTATCTGTATGTGTATCTGTATGTGTGTGTGTAAGTATCTGTATGTGTTTCTGTGTGTGTATGTATCTGTATGTGTATCTGTGTGTATGTATCTGTATGTGTCTCTGTGTGTGTATGTGTCTGTATGTGTCTCTGTGTGTGTATGTATCTGTATGTGTATCTGTATGTATATATATGTCTCTCTCTCTCTCTCTCTCTCTCTCTCTCTCTCTCTCTCTCTCTCTCTCTCTCTCTCTCTCTCTCTCTCTGTATGTATCTGCATGTGTCTGTGTGTGTATGTGTTTGTGTGTGTATGTATCTGTCTCACTGTGTGTATGTATATGTATGTATGTGTGTATGCATGTATGTGTCTTTCTGTGTGTATGTATGTGTGTGTATGTATCTGTATGTGTCTCTCTGTGTGTGTATGTATGTATGTGTGTATATATCTGTATGTGTCTCTGTGTGTGTGTGTGTGTGTGTGTGTGTGTGTGTGTGTGTGTATGTATGCATGTATGTGTGTATGCATGTATGTGTGTGTGTATCTGTATGTGTCTCTCTGTGTGTATGTGTGTGTGTGTATGTATCTGTATGTGTCTCTGTGTGTATGTATGTATGTATCTGCGTGTATGTATCTGTATGTGTCTCTGTGTGTGTATGTATCTGTATGTGTGTATCTCTCTCTGTGTGTGTTTGTGTATCTGTATGTGTTTGTGTATGTTTGTGTGTATGTATATGTATGTGTCTCTTTGTGTGTATGTATGTAAGTATGTGTGTGTGTATCTGTATGTGTCTCTGTGTGTGTGTGTATGTATGTGTGTGTATATATCTGTGTGTGTTTCTGTGTGTGTATGTATGTATGTATGTATGTGTATATGTATCTGTATGTATCTCTGTGTGTGTATGTATGTATCTGTTTCTGTGTATGCGTGTGTGTGTCTTTGTGTTTGTGTGTATACGTGTATGTCTCTCTCTCTCTCTCTCTCTCTCTCTCTCTCTCTCTCTCTCTCTCTCTCTCTCTCTCTCTCTCTCTCTCTCTCTGTATGTATCTGCATGTGTCTGTGTGTGTATGTGTTTGTGTGTGTATGTATCTGTATGTGTCTCACTGTGTGTATGTATATGTATGTATGTGTGTATGCATGTATGTGTCTCTATGTGTGTATGTATGTGTGTGTATGTATCTGTATGTGTCTCTCTGTGTGTGTATGTATGTATGTGTGTATATATCTGTATGTGTCTCTGTGTGTGTGTGTGTGTGTGTGTATGTATGCATGTATGTGTGTATGCATGTATGTGTGTGTGTATCTGTATGTGTCTCTCTGTGTGTATGTGTGTGTGTGTGTGTATCTGTATGTGTCTCTGTGTGTATGTATGTATGTATCTGCGTGTATGTATCTGTATGTGTCTCTGTGTGTGTATGTATCTGTATGTGTGTATCTCTCTCTGTGTGTGTTTGTGTATCTGTATGTGTTTGTGTATGTTTGTGTGTATGTATATGTATGTGTCTCTTTGTGTGTATGTATGTAAGTATGTGTGTGTGTATCTGTATGTGTCTCTGTGTGTGTGTGTGTGTATGTATGTGTGTGTATATATCTGTGTGTGTTTCTGTGTGTGTATGTATGTATGTATGTGTGTATGTATCTGTATGTATCTCTCTGTGTGTATGTATGTATCTGTTTCTGTGTATGCGTGTGTGTGTCTTTGTGTTTGTGTGTATACGTGTATGTCTCTCTCTCTCTGTCTCTCTCTCTCTCTCTCTCTCTCTCTCTCTCTCTCTCTGCATGTATGTATCTGTATGTGTTTGTGTGTGTATGTATCTATGTGTGTGTATCTGTGTGTGTATGTATCTATGTGTGTGTATCTGTGTGTGTGTGTATGTATCTATGTGTGTGTATCTGTGTGTGTGTATATATATCTGTATGCATCGGTGTGTGTGTATGTTTGTGTATGTATGTATCTGTATGTCTCTGTGTGTATGTATGTATGTAGTCAAACCTGTCCTAGCGGCCACCTGTAATCAGCGATCACCTGCCTTAAGCGGCCACTTTTTTCCTCCCAAACGATTTATAATGTAAATGCACCTGTAATAAGCGGTCACCTGTCTAACGCGGCCAGCGGCCACCTAAATCGGATCCTTAATACCTATATTAAGCGGCCACATTAAACGTTCACTGTTATATAAAAAGGATATTTTAACAACAACGATAAGGTGCAGCAAATAACCGATCTTCACCCCTTCAGGAATGCTAGTACCCTTTCAGTCCCGACATCTCAACTGTGTATCAATTAAGAAAGTATGACTTGGAATACATTTAATTGCCTCTGGGCAGGCTACGGTTGACATATATAAATTTACTTACAATGACAGTACACCGCATGAAGTAGGAATTAAATAATTGAATGGAAAAAGAAAACAAAGTTGTTGAGAACGGTTAATTTAATACATTCCAGTTTCATTTTTTTTCTGAAGTAGGCGACATGTCAAAAGTTGATTTAGAGTCAATTGTGAAGTACACATCCGTCAATTAGTAGTACAGACGGTAAAACACATGTTTTAAAGACTGTATGTGGCAACCTGTAATCAGAGGCCACCTGTCTTTATCTGTCTTTACCTGTCTTTATCTACTCCCTTGTGCTTAATACAGGTTTGACTGTATATATATATATATATATATATATGTGTGTGTGTGTGTGTGTGTGTGTGTGTGTGTGTGTGCATGCGCGAACAGTGCGATAATGAAGGTTCAGGCACGACCATCGTGGGTACACGCTATGTTCACGCAGTTCGCCAGTGCAGAACGCCCTACAACTAACTGTGATCTTGATTAGTCCTCATATCATGCACTAAAGGTTAGTACTATAAATCATCCCGTGAAAACGCACCTTAACCGACCAGACGAAAAATGCGCACTGGAGTGTCAGCTAACGTTTAAGACGGAATGTGATTGTCGACTGCCTGGTATTAAAAGTAGGTATCATAAGTGTTTCTCAAAATAGTACCCCGCGTTGTGTTGTTTATATGCTCTTCAGTTACAAAATGAAACGAAATACTTTGTTCACTCCAGTGGGATAGATTTTAATGTAACACAAGCCACGTAGATTCTACCATCCCACCTCAAATATGAGGGAGGTGTGTGACTGATGCGGGGGGTTGGGGTTGTTGCCGTCGCATTTGTACTGCATTTATAATATTTTACGTAAACTATCGAGGCATATCGTGATAAGCAAATGTGGAAGTATGTGATATTTGTTTTAGTTAGGATTTGTATTTAATGTTTTATTTGCAGATATTGCCTGCTATCAGCTTTTGTAATTAATGTATATTTTTATTTACAGCTTGCCTGCTGTGAGCTTATTGTGTAACTAATGTTTTATTTTATCCTTAGCCAGGTTATGTCAAACAATAGGCTGGTAACTTGTAATTGTGGTAATCGTTTCTTTCAGTTTACACTGTACTAACGCACGTTACTTGCCTTGCATGTTAACTATTGTTCTCAAACTCCTCTCCCAAGCCCATCAGGGAATAAAACAACTTGTCTCTAGTGTTCAGGTTTATTTCTCCTGTTAAGATTATATTGTCAGGCCAGATTTCATTTTTAAAGGTAGAACTGAAAGTATTATTTGAAAGTGGATATTATCTGAAAGGTTAGTCTGTATTTTGTTTTATTTAATATATGTATGTTTTGTATGCATGTATTGTTAGTTAACACCATTAGAAAGTACTGTGGCTAGTTATTGTTTAATTACTTTATGAAGATATAAAGTAATGATTATTTATATTGGGTATATAGATTAAATTACACTGTATAAATATTTGTTCAAGATAGCTGGCTTAAAGAAAACCTACAATCTGAATGTCATGTTAATTGTGTATGTGTATGTGTATTTGTATGTGTATGTGTTTTAGTTCATCGTGTTTAACGATATGTGATGTATTAACTGTGTAATTGTCAATAGTTTCTTTTATATGTCTTGTATTTGAATTGTAGATTGTCCTGTTCTCTTTCTGTGTGCTGGAGAATCCAGTTTATCTTACACCCAGGTGACATCTACCTGGTATGAGTTTTATATAATTATTATGTTTGTCAAATATCAGTTTTTCATGTATAACTGTGGTATATGACCAGTTGTATTTGTCATGTTCATCAAGTGTACTTATTACATGTATTTGCTTTATGTTATCGAATGTTTTTATAGTTTGGCATTAAATACTTAGGATTTAAAGCAGGATAATTCAATTTACATTATTTTTATGATGGGATGAATATGATTAAATATATTTGCTTAAATTGTGATATAAATGTTATATGTATACGTAAATTATTTTACTTGGTGACATATACATGAATTCTATATGTATTCTATGATGTGATATTTATTGTTGTTTTATTGTTCTTGTAGGGTGTTTTTCCTTGTCTTCATTTTGTTGTGACATCGAACAAATTGTCTGAACCCACCCGTAGCTGTTTTCCTTCCTGTGTTCTGGAAAAGTGAAAAATCTGATACTGCTACACAAATACTTTCAACAGCCAGCAGGTATGAAAAGAACCTGAAATACTCCCCACCTCGTACCTCGATCAAAGGATCTCTTTTTTTCTTCTTTTTTTCAGTTGAGTGCGTACCAAAGTCCAGATACCCTACTATTTAGTGTACACCCCTTGAATAGATTCATTTGAAGACATTTTGCACGTAAAAAAGGAAGAAAAGATCCGCATGCTTAGACGATATGTAATGGGATAGTCCCGCACAGTAACATAATATACACGCCCCTGTATACTGTTACTAGTCAGTATTTCTATATTTTGTGTTTGACATTTGGTTGCTGGAATACAGTGTTCGACAAATCCCCTAGCCCACAGTCATGGCTAGTGCAGTTTTGATCTGGGCTAGTGGAAATTATTAACTGTAGTACTGTAATACATATAGGGAACTAGCTAAAGCTACTGTGACGGCCAGTCAATTTCTCTAACATTTGCCAAACACCGGAATATACTCTCCTACTGGATACGACAATTGCGTGGTTTTCCTTAGACCTTTTGGAGTATTCTATAATTTAGAGACAGGTACGAGCTACATATAACACAATAAATTCCAATCAGAATAGAGTAAATCGTACAAACGCTGAAAGTTTGTAATTATATTCATTTAAATTTGTTTTAATAGGATACATAATAACGAATGCCATACCTCTGTCTACTAAGTATAGTTTAACTTGCAAATAGTTGTTTAATAGAAATATACAGTTTGGTTTATCTTGTTAGATACGTTTTGTCTGTATCGCACGTAGACGTCACGCTAGTATGTAGGTTTTATACTCTATATCATGTATAATAATAAAACTCGTATAGCAATTCCACTGTGCTTAACGACAATGTCACACACTTCTTATCACTCGAGTACATATGTATAATACACAACGAGATCGGTTGTCCACTAGGTTTTGTAGACTATCTGACAATTATAGTGTACATACAGCTAGGTTCACTGGTACACAGATACAGTTCGTGTTCGGTCCGTGTTTTAGTCACATCTGGATGTAACAGTAGCTTTTGTGGTTTTACAGTTTTTCAGGAGATTGTTGTGGGTCCACAGTTTTTCCTATAACACTGGAGTGGTTTATACCAATATACAAAGAAAGGTAATTCTTTAACACTATTATAACATTGTGTAATACATTCTGTAAACCCATTTCATTTAGAGAAAAATTCATAATTATAATATTGTTCTTAGTAGCGTAAAACTGTTACAAACAAGTACATTTCTTTATACATGTACTAGTATTCTATAATTTAGAGACAGGTACGAGCTACATATAACCTAATAAACGTATTATTATACAGATAAACCTGTACTAATGTGTGTGTATGTGCCTCGTGTGTGTGTGTGTGTGTGTGTGTGTGAGAGAGAGTGTGTGAGAGAGTGTGTGAGAGAGTGAGAGAGAGAGTGAGAGAGAGAGGTGAGAGAGAGAGAAGTGAGAGTGAGAGTGAGAGAGAGTACACCTAGTAGTCGTATCATATTTATGAACACAGAACTGTTTAGATGAAATAATATCCCTTAGTGGAAATGTACATCAATATTAAAGCAATCCATTCGATAGGATTAAAAAGTTATAAACAATTAAAAACCTAATACAATTCAAATTGACCTTGACCTTACATTAGGATTAGATGCATAGGCCCGAGAGATGAGCAGCTGAAAATCACGCTTACTGAACACACAAACCAAAGATGAATGCGACCCTGGTCAAGAAATTACAAATTAAAAAGTAATTAATTGGAGAACGTTTAACAAAGTTCAAAATGATTAAATAAGAAGATGTTTGTTTTGTTTAACGACACCACTAGAGCACATTTATTTATTAATCATCGGCTATTGGATGTCAAACATATGGTCATTTTGACACAGTCATAGAGAGGAAACCCGCTACATTGTTTCCATTAGTAGCAAGGGATCTTTTATATGCACCATCCCACAGACCGAGCATCAAGCGAGCGCTTTACCACTGGGCTACGTCCCGCCCCAGCACAGGACAGAGCTCATTTGAATGAATACAGCGGTGATGACATGCACTCATCTGCTTTTATTCCAAATTATTATTAGTCCCATCTGCATCTCATAAATAAGTTCAATAGGGCAATAATTGTCTGGGCATTTTCTTATAAGACTGGATGACAAGGTTAAAAATAAACTAAAGATGTGTTAAGTGTAGCTTGCTATTATGAACATTGATTGATATCTTAGATATGGTAAAGGAACGGCAAACAGTAAATGTGCGTGATTTACTAAATGTCAAGAATCTGCACAGTCGAATAGGCATTTTGTAAAATAGTTATTGATTCCATGAATCTCTATCTAGTGCCTTGATGAGATCAAACTCTGTTTTGAAAGAGCGTCTATCAAAGTAAAATAGTTTTACATCTGCATTACCACCAACAACATTAAGTCATTATAAATGTTCTTAAAGAACTACCCACTAACAAATAATTATTTACAGAGATGGTGTAAACCTGGGAAGACATACTTGTTTTTTAACTTTATTATCCCCAGATCAATGACAATGTTAGGGTTGGGAAAACATAATATTTGGGTCTGAAGGAACGGGACGCTCGGCATTTTTTTAATATACTGGAAAATGCATATTTACGCAGAAAGAGAAAAATCGCCATAGAACTTCAGGCAAAATCTGTGTGGACGGGTGTTAATGTGCTGAAGCGGAGACAACTGATTTCAATACACTTGAATTTTGCGGGGAAAAAGTTAAATTTGATCGAGGCCTCGAGTCTCATACGTTTGAGTGTTTGAGTCTAAGCAATTCAGTGCGTAAACACTAAAAGAATTATTGTTTGCAGTTTAAAACTGTTATAATTAAGGAAAAGATCGTTGTAACATACTTTAACCACAAATGTGTCTATGATATATCGACTAAATGCACCATGCTTGTCATTCAATGTGTATTTCAAATGCATGCTTATATTACAGGAAACCACAACACATTCGCTATATCATAGTGTTGTGCCGCCCACACCAAATTACCGGCAAAATACAAAAGCTTACCTGTCTTGTCTCTTTCAGCAAAACCTGAGATCGGTGTTCAACAACAAATAGACAACTCAAAGCAATAACTAAAAACAAAATATGATTGCACTACATACCTATACACTCTTTAAAAAAATAAAAGTATAATTTTTAACATTGCTACCTGTTGCTATCAAACATTTAGTATGGGGAAAACCATGAAGGGAAAACACCAATCGGACTTTATTTCTGATACTCTTTGACCACGTGGTCAACATTTGTGGTTTTGTCGTGTATTAAAAGATGACTAATAGAAGATAATCGATATGATAATCAAAGCTAATCTCTGTACTTGAATAGGTGTACAGGAGACACGAAAGTTAATCGTGTGTTAGACACTCCACCAAACTTGAGTGCTGTCTATTAATAAAGGACTATTTAGGTCATGTGTCTTTGTCACTGTCCAGGCCTCGACGACTCAGGGGTTTCAGCCAAGTAGGTTTAAGGCTGATGAAAGTCTGAGACAGCTAGTCAGGCTGGTGTGATTCACGTTAAACCAGATAACCACACTGGGATCCAATCAAATAATTCGCTAACCTTATAGCTGGGGTGTGTTCTGGGGTGTGTTCAGACAGTCCAAATAGCTGGG
>NC_054702.1:95288287-95326705 GCF_016097555.1 Gigantopelta aegis | reverse complement strand
TTTAATATTGTATCAAGATGAGACCTGGGTGAATGTCAACCACACAACATCCCACCACTGGACAGATATCCACCCGGGCACAAGTACCGCCAATTACCTGCCGAAATCAGACGCTGCTGATCGAGTTCCTAAACTCTGTTTGGTGACTGGGAAGGGAAAAAGACTTATTATTTGTCATGCTGGCTGTGATAAATATGGATTGATAGATGGCTGTAAATTGATCTTTGAGGCTAAAAAAAAACAGACGGAGACTATCATGGTGAGATGAATCATGACAATTTCATCAAATGGTTTGAAGAACAACTTATGCCTTCTCTACCAGAATCTTCTGTTATCGTCATGGATAACGCAAGCTACCACAACAAATTAACTGAGATTACACGATGTCCTGCACTAAACGCTAAAAAGGAAGAAATTCAGTCGTGGCTACGAAACAAAAATATACCTTTTTGGGAGTAACATGACAAAGCCAGTTCTTTATGAACTTGTGAAAAGTAACAAATGTGCAAAGCAATTTGTTACTGATGATATTGCTGAAAGCCATGGGCACTTGTGTCTAAGACTGCCGCCAAGACATTCTGAACTCAATCCGATAGAACTGATCTGGAGTCAAGTCAAAGGGCACATAGCTCGTCATAATGATGGTAAAATGACCACGGTGCGGAGAGAACTTGCACATGCATTGAACTCTGTCACACCTACACACTTCTCTGACGCAGTTAAACATGTAATAAAGATCGAAGAAGATTTTAGAAAACAAAATAGTTTTATAAGAAATAAAATTCCCCCTGTGATAGTCCCCCTTAACGAAGATAGTGATGAAGAAATGAGTTCGTCGACTGATTAAGTTATTTCTCCATACCCATCAGGTGTATTACTTTAATGTATGCATGAACTCTTTAACACCAAAAACAATTTATTTCCATATCATTCACTATCAAACAACCTAACAACCTATAAACTAATCGACTAGAAATGCATATAGACTACACATACATACGAGAGAAATGTTTATTTAACGACACACTCAACGCATTTGATATACGTTTATGTGGCGTCAGACAAAACGGTTAAGGAGCATTATGACAGTGAGAAAGAAACTCGCTACCGCCACATGGGTCACTGTTTCCGATAAGCAATTTTGATAAGCAATAAGGGACGTTTTATATGCACCATCCCATAGACAGGATAGCACATACCACAGCCTTTATACATCAGTTGTGGTGCACAGGCTGGAACTAGACACAACCCAATGGGTCCACCATGTGGGATCGATCAGTCGACCTACCATGAGCGAACGCTTTACCTCTGAGCTACGTCCCGCTCCATATACAAAAGAAGCCTTAAGTGGGGTTGGGGTTGTGCAGAGGGTCACACCTCCACCAATCGCATGCATACCATATTCTTCTCTCTCTCTCCCTATAACCATATAACCATAGATTAAAATATGTTGAGTGCGTCGTTACATAAATGACGTCTCTCTCTCTCTCTCTCTCTCTCACTCTCTCTCTCTCTCTCTCTCTCTCTCTGTCTGTCTCTCACTTCAGCGCGCGCGCTTGTGTATTCCACAATATAATTATAATATTTGATACATATTTTTTTTTCAAACTGAGGTTTTGTCACTTGAACTCCCCACCTGAATCCGCGCCTGCTTCATGTTTACAGATATTTTCTTAAATATAGGTCATACTACGATTTGTGCGGATAGGACGATAGAACCGAACATTAGTTTGAAACGCACTATAGAATGATGCTTTTGATATGCAAATGACCTTAGTTATTTATAGGAGAAATAACGTGCATTCAAACGACACAGAGATTTTTAAAAAGTGGAATTAAGTCAACTTCGTGCATTTTATATGATGATTTGTATATAACACCTGTCGGGGTTTGGGTTTGTTTTCATGTAAATGCAAAGAAAACAAATATCGAATAGGAAATAAACGTAACATTTGCAAAAAACTTTGGGTCTAAATAATTGAACAGGATAATAGTACCTGTTTCCTGTATGGTGTTACTGTTTACTAGAATGGATTCGTTAGGCGTCCATATTGTTGATTTTTGTTTTTGTCTATTAACTGATTGGACTATATTTCATTTCATGTAACTGAAAAATATAAAATATTATTTCACGTGTAAGTCTTCGTAATTGACACATACAATTGATCAAAAGCACACAGCCAAACCATCACACCTGTTGTTAATATTACATATAAGATCAACAAATAATTTACCGCCATGTAATTGCTACACATGACTACACAGATACCTTTTTAAAAGGTTTTTTTTTAATTATTAAAACAGATATATAACAACATTTATCACAGTATATTTATAATAATATCTATAAAATTATTGACGCTTACCTGGTTGTATTTTCATTTTTGAATATAACTCACCATTTCAAAATCGTAGCAATGATCTCCAACAGTGAAGCTACCAGTTGGAAATCACAATGCTCACTGAGGTTAATAAGCAATGTTTGTCAAGTGATGCCCACACATTTCAGCAAATGACACATATTCGGAAGATGTACAAATTATTTTGTACTGCGAAAAGATTATTTGAAGTAAGCAAGATCTATACAGTGCATAATTATATATATATATATATATATATATATATATATATATATATATATATATACATATATACATACATACATACATACACAGGGACGTAGTTAGCGGGGTGGGGGGGGGGGGGCAAAAATCCGGAAAGTATTCTATAGACTTAAAGAAAATTATCTTCTGAACCGTTTAAGGAGTTTTAGACTATTAACTACTCAGTTGCCCCAGTTACCTTCGGATTAATTATTTACAAACTATAGAAAGAAAGAAATGTTTTATTTAACGACGCAGTCATAGATGTATCGGGGAATCGCAACAACTAGTATATACACTGTTGTAAAATCCTTATTCATAGCAAAACTAAATCATTTATTTTCGGCCATTCCAAATCCGACTACTAATTTAATACTAGATTTTCAAAAGAAACTTTTTAAATTTATATGGAGAGGAAAACCAGATACGGTCAAACGTGTACAAATGAATTACAATATTAGAGATGGAGGTATTAAAGTTCCCAATGTCCAAATGTTTATTATGACACAAAAGATTACTTGGATAAAAAAATTATGTACAAGTTCTAATTTGAAATGGAAATTGTTAACACTAAACGTGATTGATAAGTTTGATCATATAATGGAGTTTGATCCAGATTATGTTGAAAAGAATATTGTGCCAACAGTAAAAAATAACTTTTGGAAAGACACTTTATTGGCTTGGTGTGCATACCTCAAAACATGTAAGAACAATTTCCGGACAACACAGAATTAAGATGGTTTCAATACAAAATTATCCACAGAATATTACCAGATAACCGTTTTTTACATATCAATGCATATATCGAGTCTCCACTTTGTTCTTTTTGTAAAGATGAAATATCAACATTAATTCATTTTTTTTTTTACTGTAGTAAAATTAATCCCATTTGGAAAGGGTTGACAGAATGGATCCTTGACAAAACAGGTATATCAATAAATTTTACAAAAGAAAATGTAATTTTGGGTTTCAGAACAAGTACCAATGATCCAATTAATTTAATTATATTATTAACTAAGCAAATTATATTTAAGCGTCACTTGAAAAGTTATACATGTATTCCAAATATGGAATGGATTAAAAAAGAATTAGATATATATTATAATATTACAAAAAGTGTAGCCTTTTCCAAGTGTTAATATCATAAATTTCTTAAATTTTGGTCAGTGTGTCACAATTTATTTAAGGAATAAATTTAATTATTATTATTTTTTTTATTTTTTTTATTTTTTTTTACTTTTTACTTCTTTTTTTCCCATATTCACTTTCATATAACATTGATGTTGTGGTAAGAATTGTATCTTGATGTTACTATATATTGTTGTTGAATGTATGTATGTAAATATTTATCATATGTATGTATGGTTATGTAAACAAAAATGGTTAAATAATAATAATAAAAAAACTATAGAAAGAAAGAAATGTTTTATTTAACGACGCAGTCATAGATGAATCGGGGAATCGCAACACTAGCATATATACTTATAGTGATTACTGACGGGTATAACGGTTAAACTCAGTCTTATAAATGTATAACCCAGAGAGCCACGTGTCGTATATCGTTTTAAATAATTTAAGATATTTCATTAATGTATATTTTTTTCATCTATGTAAATTATTTTTGTATAGTTTCTTCTAACTGTATTACGGAGTGGTTAGTGTAACATTACATTTACGTATATATAATGATGATGTGTGTTTTATCACTCAGAACAGACTTAAATAAAAACATTTGTCTGTTTTCCTGACGGTCTGCTACAGCATATATTACACACTCCGTAGTTGACTGCGACGGTTGATTGGCAATACATGTCCGTTAATATATGTATGTCTTCATACACACAGTCGTACAAAGTCTGTTATTGGTATTACATTTAAGACTGACACTCAGACAGTCTGTTATTGGTATAACATTTAAGATTGACACTCAGACTAGATGGTTTACCGCCATGTATATATAGTATTAAAACATATATGATTAAAACAAAAACAAAACATTCACAGGATATTTCTGATAACCAATATAAAATTATCGCCGCTTACCTGTTTGTGTTTTGCTTGTCATTTGAAGAATCAATCACCATTGATAAATCTTATCACAGATCTCCCAGGAACTGACCGGAGATTACCTGGAGACACGACAATGGAGATACTGTCACAGTACACCTTGAGGTGAACAGTAAGGGCCAAACGTACACAGCCTGGTTTAGTCGTACACGCGTGGAACTACACACATTTACAATGTTTAAACACCGGCGTTTAAGAAAAACACGCTTCATAAATGTTTATCGAGTGACACCCACACGTGTGGTACACTCGACAGGTTGACAGGTTATTTTGTATTGCACAAAGATCACATGAAATACACTACGATACATTATTTTCCTTTGATTGTGGTTACTGACGCGTAACAAAGCTATCACAGCCGGTCTTATGAAAGCATAAACCACAGATCCCGCTCTAAAATCTGATTTACTCTTCAATGTAAGCTTAGTGTTGCACGTAAAGGTAAATCTACGGAGAAAGCGCAGTTCGTAAAACAACAAACAGTACATTCAGTTTGAAATAACTGACCAGTCTTCCGTCATGAAGAAACTTTGTGCGTGAAATTAATGTCAAGTACATACATACTTACGACATTTATAACTGCTAGTCGCAAACGTAAACTTCAAAATGTCTCGTGGAAAAGTCTTCTCCGTCACGTTATTTACGAAGAGTCGTGCTGGTTCAAATAACACACATACACAAACAAAAACGTTTGTTGTGTTTAACGACACCACTAGAGCACATTGATTTATTAATCGTCGGATATTCGATGTCAAACATTTGGTAATTTTGACATATTGTCTTATTGAGAAAACCCGCTACATTTTTCCATTAGTAGCAAGGGATCTTTTAAATGTCTTCTTGTGTATCATCGACCGACCTCGGTGGCGTCGTGGTTAGACCATCGGTCAACAGGCTGGTATGTACTGGGTTCGGATCCCAGTCGAGGCATGGGATTTTTAATCCAGATATCAAACGAAAGCTTATGATAGGGTAGAATAGGATTTTTTGTTTTAAGTTTTACAAATTTTTTGTTTTGGGCCAAATTTTATAAAAATGATTAAAACATGTTATACTGATATTCAATCAGCTGTTAAAGTTAATGGGTTTGTATCAAACTTCTTTAATCCCTCCCGGGAAATTAGACAAGGGTGCCCGATCAGCACTGTTCTATATATTTTGGTAGCGGAAATGTTGGCTGAAGCTGTTCGAGAAGATTCCAAAATTAATGGAATAACTTTACCAGATGGCTTCGTTAGTAAGTGGGTAGGCTACTCGGACGACGGTAACGCAACATCGTCAGACTTTGACTCAGTTAAACAACTTTTCAATATTTTATATATTTATGAACGTGCATCTGGAGCTAAAGTTAATTTTGAGAAAACCAACGGTTTCCTAATGGGGAAAGTTAGGTACGAGAAAGACACTACTCTTGATATAAGATGGACCAATGATAAGATTAAAATATTAAGTTTCTACTTTGTTAAAATTGATGTTTCAGCAGATAATTGGGAACCCAAAATTCAAAAAATTAAAACAATATTAAATATATGGAGTAATAGAAAATTAACATTACATGGTAAAGTAGTTGCTGTAAATTCACTTGCCACTAGTGGCATTTGGTATTTATCAAACGTTTTGGAACTTCCGGGAAAATATGCTACACAAATTGATAGAATGATTTTTTATTTTATTTGGAGTTATAGAAAACATTTTATATCAAAAGAGCAAATTCAACTACCTAAGGAGTTAGGAGGGTTAGGAGTTGTAAATATTCGGCTAAAAATTAAAGCACAAAGAATTAAATTTATAAGTAGATTTTTGAGTTTAGAGGGCGAAGGGAATTGGAAATCTTTAGTAGATTACTTTTTAGGCCAGTATAAAAATTTAAATATCGATAGACAAACTCTAAGATGTAAAATTGTAAATAAAAAACAGAATTTTAAATCAATGCCAAACATTTACAAAGACATACTATTAATTTGAGATGACATTACGTGCGACACGTTCACATTATCAACAGTTTCTGTATGAACCTCTCCATGACAACCCAACTATAAGTAGAACACAGTACAAACACATACGAAGAGAAGGACTAAATTTAGTCAGAGACATATGGGACTTGGGTACGAACGACTTTATGGACTTCGCTGGTTGCTCAACTAGCGCGGCATTTTATCGCCAAATAAAAGATCTACAGGACAATTTTCCGCGACTGCTATTATAGACATTAAAGAATGAAGACCCCCTTTGATGGTGACTTAGACGCCATCTTTCGTATCAACGTAGCTGATACGAATAAAGACGTGACAGTCGCGAAAACTAAAACATATACACAGTTTTGTTTTTGCGAACTCACAAAGACGCATCGTTTAAGACCAGATGGGAAACCATTTTTACAGAAAGCATAAATTGAAAAAAAAATTGGCAGACACTAAATTCCGGCCTAATTGAAAATCATGATTTTGATTTAATTTATAAAATGATTAGAAATGTAATTGCAGTTAAAAAAACCATCTCTATGATTGGAAGATTGAGTTCGTCCCCAAGTGCCTTGTGTGCGATGGAGTGGACTCAGCCTTACAAGCCTTTTTTCACTGCAACAAAATTAGACAATTTATTAAACAAATTGAACCCATTTTTAAAAACCGTTTTGGACACAAATTCAGATTAAATCCATATAGAATGATTTTTGGAATTAAACATAAATCTGGCAACTATGCGTCGAACTTAGGAATCTTTCTCTGGAGTAAAGTCATAGGGGTAATTTGGACTACTCGAAAATTATTAGAGGGTGATAAGCAATGCAATGAAATGGCACTTTTTAAACATTTAGTATATACAAGGGTTGAAATAGAATATTTTGCTGCATTAGAACGGCCCAAAAGAAGAGAAAAATTCTTAAAACACTGGTGTTTCGAATGGGTTGTTGCCTCGTGCAATGACGCCTTCGACATTACTTATCAACTATGAAAATCTATTGGCCAATTATGCACAAAATGTAGCAAAAACTAGGCCTGGACCTCCCGACTTGTAGCTATGGAGGCCAGGCCCGCAAACCAGGTTCGCAAACCAGGTTAGAATCTTGTAACTAATTAATTTTAAACAAGACACACTAAAGTATAAATGAAAACAAGAACACAAGCATGCAGTGAATATATATTTTATTATGACACAAGCATAAACACTTTTAATGTACATATATTTTTAACATTCAAAGAGAACCTGGTTAATTGTAAATAGGTAGGATTGATAAATAAATGGGGTAATCGGCGAATTGACCGGTAGCGCCCGAAACGTCAAAAAAAAAGAAAAAAAAAAGAAAGAAAAGAAAAAATGGAACCGAGGTAGATTTAGGAGGGGGCAAAAGGTGCGCCACCCCCACTATTTTTGATAATGTGTGTAATTTCACGTTTGTATAGTGATAATCTTCCTTATCACCCGCCTCCTTCAAAACACACGCCTCTCCCCTGTGCTACTAGTTTAGCACTTTACAATGGTTAAAAACATGCATACTTTGAATTAATGATTTCTCAAAAAAATAAATGAAGAACGAAGTTATCATAATGTTCTTTAATACATTAACTTAATTTCTTACACACTCGTTCGTGAGAATATCATGTGTTATTTTGATAACACATAGTTGTTTACACATGTACGTGTGTTAACAATTTCAAGACATACGATTGGCTGCTCCTAGGTGATGGCCGGGTTACCAGTGACATACCTTCAATAAAAAACAACGCGATGGAAATCGATTACATTGTGACGTATAGATAACCTGACAACCATGTGTCTGTGACACGTAAGTTACCTACAAGTGCAACGGCTGTAAATAACTTTCAGTCGAAAAGGATTTTAAAATTTGCTTAAAACCTGGTTTTTGAGGATATGTAAGAAATAGAATAATACATTCGTGTCCGTTAGATACCATTTATCTCACAACTCGTTGTTTAAAAACGTATGAAACTCGCTTTCGCTCGTTAGATACATTTTAAAACAACTCGTGAGATAAATGGTATCTAACTGCCACTCATGTATTATTCTCTATCTATAGACGGGTTTATTGGCCAGTGACGTCAAAGTATTGTGCGCCGCCATATTTAGAATCACGTGATCAGTCCGCCACTGAGGGAGTGAAACTTGCACAATAATAACATGTGAATCTGGGTGCATTTTCAGTATTTATTACCTTTTTAGTACATTTTCTGAAAGCAAAACAAGTATGTCGGATAGTTCAACCTCATTTAAAGATTGTAAAATCATTCCATTCCAATATTTATTTACATGCTCATATACCACTAAGGTTTCAAGCATGTCTGTCACGGGCCCTTCCTCTGGATAGCCAGCAGGAGTGGTCCGGGACAGAAATATAGGGACAATTTTGAAATTTAAACCAAAAATACTATTGGGACATTAAAACAAAAAAAACTTTTTTTTGTGCATTCCAAAAATAAAAAATACCTATTTCTTAAATTTTTCCCACAATTTTGACCGGGTAATCTAAACTTAAAAGGTCTCGGGTCTATATATACTTATTTAACCCTAGGAGAATTGGGGGAAAGGTTCTTATAAGAGGCGAGTCCGCCTCACAGGAAATTCATCATTTAAGGGAGGTGCCACGTCGGTATTGGGAATCTAAGTGTGGCAGGCAGGACGGGGCCGAGGCCCAGGGGAGGGGAGGCGGGAGCCCCCCGGACAAACCTAGCTCCCCTACTGCCAAACCGCCTACGCCTACGCCTACCTCCTATCTTCCGGTGGTCTCCCCCCCCCCCCCCCCCCCCACCCACACCCCACACCCCCGCCGTCCCAACCGCGGTGCCCTCCACCAACGCGGCCCTCAGATAATTTACTTATTTATTTATTTATTTATTCAGTTGTCTCTTTAATTTAATTATTTTTGTAGATCCACTAGGAGAGTGGATGTCACTTTTAGAGTGACACGATTCCATATTTATGCAACCGTTTTGCTGAAAGTTTTGCGTCTGGCCAGTCAGCGGAGCAGAAACGTATCCATGGTGATCACTTGATTCCGGGCGCCTCTCTGTAATCCAGGGGAAACAAAAAGTTATGTCATTCAAAGACGCCATCACCCTTTAATCTATAAAAACCGAAGAGAGGTCCAGGGCAATAATACCAAGGACCTCTAGACGGCATGGGTGCAATTAAGCCCCATTTAATTAGGGAAAAAAGAAATTTCTTTCTCTTTCCTTTCTTTATTAAATCAATAGTTAAAAATATACAATAAAATATAATATTATAATCATTAAAATACAGAGCACGCTTGTAAACATTTATACAAATATAATTAAAAAAGAAATACCAAATACATTAAAACTTTACATATAAATATAGAGTAGCCAGTGAGCCATCAGGAAATGTCTAACTGCCAGGTTAGACACTTCACTATTAAACACCCAAGCTGACACATACATTATATTCATTTATTCATCACATTCTTTCTTAAAAATAATAAAGAGGAGAAAAAAACCCACCTACTTTATTTGATTAAATTATATATTATTGTAAAATTATTAATTAAAATTAATTCTTTTTAAAAACCGGTATATTATATAAATTTAGTTATAATAACGCGTCCCTAAGTCCATAAGCTCGCCAGGTGCGATGAAGAGGGGATTATCTTCGTGTTAATTAGCTGAATAACCATTATATAAAAATATATTTTATTGTTAGTTAGTATATATATATATTCTTTATTCCTCTTAAAGAGAGTTGTAACAACAAAACAACAGATATACAGATATACATACAAAGAAATAATTACAGCACAGAGACAAACAAGTATACATATTAGTGATAACTACAGAGAAGAATTAAAAGAAAACGATTTTCAAAATAAACATAATATTAAATGTATTTTACAATTGTACATGCACACAAGGTGTGCCGTTTTGCTGTGCACTGTATCTCAATTATTAATTAACGTGTTAACATATGTTTTACTTAATAAATATATGAATTCTACGACAATCTCAACATAGGATTTCGTGGTATCTTTATCAAGGTTTAAGGGCGGATTGCAAGATAGTAATTGAGTAATGAACGCTTCGTCTGAAAGATAATGCAATTCTGTGCTTAGCTCAATTGGACCAATATCTAAGACTGAACACCAAAAGTCATCTCTGGTTTTAGATAAATACTGACAGCTAATTATAACATGTATAAGAAGATCGGAGTAATGTAAATTACAAAGGGAACAAAAACCTTTAGATGATCGAGGCCTCCATGTAGCGCATATACTTATAACATGATGTGCCTGTTCTTTTAGCAAAGGGTTTGAACGAGAAATATCCCAAGCTTTATGTATTTGTAGGTTTGGGTGGATTTGTAGAAAATGATTAGTATCCGGAGTTACAGATATTTGTCTTTTCCATTCTGTTTCCTCAAACTCGAAGACACAATTCTTCACTATTCTTTTCCATGTTTGTTTGGGAGGAAATATGGACGTTTTATAGTAGTCATCTAAGTATGCAATTAATTTATATTTGCAAAGGATCCTATGTATGTCTGCTGCAAATCCAACTGGACAGGAAATGCACATATTTTTAAAACATAATAATCTGCTTGTTATAACCTTATAGGGTAACGTCCATGTAGGTAAGCGAAGGAGATGTCCTAGGAAATATAGTTTATTAGTGTCTATTTTTGCTTCAACTGAAATAGTACCAATTAACCCTAAACATATGTTTGTTCGTGTCCTTTTTGGTAAACCCTGAATACTTTTTATTGCAAATCTGAAGGCCCTTTCTAGTGCTAATAACTCGCTTTTGGTAATAGAGTTCCATAGTTCACACCCATAGAGAGCTTTGGATAAGCAAAGAGCATTAACTAATTTTACACTTGTAGCTGGATTTAGGCCGCGTGGGTGACACCCTGATTGCAAAAGTACCATACTTGTAGACTTGATAGTCTTACATGCTTGTAAGGTTCGATCCCAGTTATTTAGATTTTTATTCAAAGTGATGCCAACATGTTTTATAGAATTTGTGATAGATATTTGTTTATATATATAAAAAAGGGTGGATCACCCTCTCTACAGAAATTAATCATTTGACTTTTAAGCGACGAGAATATGAATCGCCATTTTAAGCTATATTGTTCACAGATCAATAGCATATCTTGCATATTGCTTGATGTAGGAAAAATAATAGCTATATCGTCCGCTTGTGTGGGGCAAGATACGTGAACATCAAGTATCATAGTTCCTTTTTTTGATCCGCTTAACTTGCTTAGCAATTCGTTTATGTATAAAACATATAGTTTAGGAGAAAGAATACTACCTTGACATAACCCCCTTTGTTGCCTGAAGTACTGTGAGTATATATTGTTTACAAAAACACAAGATTTGGCATTGATATATATCCTGTTCAAAATAAGCCAGACTTTAGGAGGGATTCCTATTTCTGATAGTTTATATAGCAAACCTGCATGCCAGACAGTATCGAAGGCTTTTGAACTATCCAGAAATGCGACACAAGTGCCGTCACTGCGTTCCTTATAGTGATTTAATGTTTCTTGTAACACAAAAGAAGCATCGATGCTCGACAGGCCTTTTTGAAATCCACATTGATGATTATTCGGGTAATCAGCCGATGAAACAAGCTGTGGCATTAATGATTCTAAAACTTTCTTCAAAATCTTAAAAACTACAGATAAAAGCGTAATCCCTCTGTATGAATCTGGACTTAATTTGGACATATTATGTCCTTTGTAAATGCATACCAAGATACCGCGATGCCATTCATCAGGAATACATCCATTGTTAACCATTAGTGAAAATAACCTTGATAGGCAGAAGAAGAGATATTCGCCTCCATATTTAATATGTTCATAAAATATTCCATCTAGGCCACATGACTTGTTATTTGGAAGCTTGGAGCATATATTGCTAACTAAATTTGGTGAAATATCAAAGTTTTCATCCGATCTTAGTGCATCAGCTTTAAATGCCGACACCTTGGCTTCTAAGCTTGATTTAAATTTATCATCAAAATTCGCATCTGTTGGGTCGCTAAACACTTTGCAAAAATTACCAGCCATAGAGTTACAAATATCTACTGGATGAGTAATAACTTTCGTATCGACCATGAGGGACATTATTGAGCTACTTCTTTTTTTATTACGAAGTGTGGTCCATAAAGTCTTGTGGTCAACATCGCAGGCTTCGTCTAGGGAATTATAAAAATCCCTTTCATATTTCAAGTATGCGTTTTGGAGAGTCATACGAAATGCATCTTTTGCTTTTTTTGTACAACCTAAACGTGTCGAATTGCATACCACGTGGTCTACCTTCAGCTAATCACAGACGTCTGCGATACGACATTTCTACATGACATTCTTTAACTGCATCAGACCAATATGGCTTCGAATGTTTGTTATATTTTGAACAAGGAATAGTTTCCTTGGCTGCTGGAGTTAATACATTTATTATCTTATTGTAAAATTTAAGAATATCGGATGCTGATGCACTCTTGCTTGGGATATGTATTGGCCATAACATGTGAGAAACGGCGAAAGTATAGTCTTTTAACAGATTATGACATCTTGCCTTTTCCCAAGAACGTTTTTCTGGTGGGATGCTTTGTTCCTCTTTAGAATCATTGACTAAAATTGAACACATTACTGGTTTATGATCAGAAAGCAAGAGCTCACAGTCGTCTTTGACTAATGCATTTTGAACATAGGGGATTAAATAATCAGGTACTAGAATGTGATCTATAGCTGAGGAAGGACCTCCAGTATGAGATTCGTAAGTATGAGATGGACCTTTACAAAAAAGTTGAACATTGATTGAAACCAAGTTATGTCTACTAACAAATGTATGGAAGATATCACTTCTTCTGTTTTTAACAAATCGGGTTTTTGGACCCGCTATTTTTACATTAAGATCACCAATAATAATAACAGTTCCTTTTGAACTATAGGCAATGTACAATTCCTCCAACAAATCCAAACATTCAAGATATAAATCATTCGATAAATTAGATGCAGGAAGATAAGCACAAAATACATTGATGGCTGTGGAATCGCTGAGCACAACTTCAATTCCTATAATACGATCACTGTCAATTTCTATTATAGTAGTACATCGACTCAAATGTTTCTTAACAAGTAGAGCTACACCGCCTTTGTTAATAATTCGGTATAATGTGGGGTCTTTTTCTGTAGCACATTTCGTAAATGCAGTGTAATTAGGGTCAATAGTATTTAAGAAGTTACTGTTATATTTTCTTAAATGGTGCTCACTAATTCCACAAACATCTATATCATGTTCGTTTAAACATGTAAGTAAATAGGGTGTTCCAGACATAACACCCCGACAGTTCCAACACATAATGTTAATCATCAACTGAGCCATTTTCATTGTTATTGTTAAACTGATTAAAAAACCTTTGCTTGGAGAGCCACGGTTTTACATAGATGCCATAGGGCCAAAAACCTTCACTCTCAATTATGTCTCGGTGTTCGTATAGCACATTAACTTGTGCTGAGGCTGTTTTTCTGTTATCCCTATTGAAAAATCTCAAAAAGGTTAGTTTAACACCATTTTCACTTAAAAAATCCCTAAGGCCAGCCTCAGTTGACTTTTTGTCAATTCCACCAACATAAAAACGAGCCACTTTGTGTTTTGAAACACCACAGAATACTGAAGTCCATAAGCTCGCCAGGCGCGATGAAGAGGGGATTATCTTCGTGTTAATTAGCTGAATAACCATTATATAAAAATATATTTTATTGTTAGTTAGTACACTTATTAGTTTCCCTTATTCCCTATTATCACTTACCTATGTGGGGACCACCCCCTCCCCCCAGAGGGCTAAACCCACTACGGGGGGAGCCCCCACCTTTATATTTCCCAATGACTCCCTGGTTCGTAATCCACCATGAGGATAATACACAAATGGGGAGACGAACCAGGTTTGTCTTAGAGTATATTCCCAAAATTAATTATTTAATTATAAAATAAGGGTTAATCAAATGGTTATACCCAGCAGTGGGGGACTAAAATACAACCCGCCATGGACAGCCACACGAGATTAAAAGCTAATTAATAATATATAACTGCTAATAATATTTATATATTTACTTTAGTTTCAAGCACGAAGGCCATCAGGAGCCTATCAATACCCCTCTTGTGCTCAATCGGGGGGTTCAGTAAATTTAGACCGTTGAGCACTAGATTATTTTTCTTAAAAATGTTTTCTAAATTCTTACGTTTTAACATGTGTCTGGTGCATTCAAGTAGAAAATGTTTCACATCCTCCACCTTATTACACACCAGACAGTTAGGGGTGGGAGATTTTTTTATTTTAAATTTGTTTCCATTAAGGCCATAACAAACTCCCATTCTAAGTCTCGAAATTATTTTTGTGGCCCTAATGTTGAAGGATATAGGGCCGGGTCCCGCTGCCTTCGGCTTAATATGTGCATGCCACGCCCTGGTATGGTGGTCCCATTCGGACTGCCATAGTTTACCAAGGTGTGGCTGTAATATAGAATTAAGTTCCTTATAATTATGTTTGATCTCAATTCCTATTTTATTATCGCGCAGGCTATTTCTGGCGTTCGTGTCAGCCAGTTCGTTTCCTGGAATGCCGACATGTGCCGGCACCCATTCAAGTCCAACCTTGGTTCCACTGGTGATAATACTGTTATAGCATTTAAATATTTTATTAACAATTTCGGGTCTTATACCCCCACATCCTAGTATAGCCTGAAGTGAACTTAAGCTATCGGTGAAAACCACATATCCACCAGGGCCTTTCCTTTTTAAATTATCGTTTTGTATCCACATTAACCCATAAAGTATGGCAGTAAGTTCAGATGTGTAAACCGAAATATTATCAGTAAGCCTGGCCCTAATGGCTATCGGTTTTTTATTTTTGTTGTTTTGAATAACAAAAGCCATACCTGTTTTCCCAGTGGTGGGATCCTTCGATCCATCTGTGTACACTTGTACACAGTCTGGATAGAATTTTTCCACCACTGCTTGAAAGATAATTTTTTTAATATATGGGTTATCGTATTTAATTATTTCTTTTCTAATGTGGAAATTTACCACTGGGCGCTCGAACTGCCATGGATAGTCGAGACGATCACTGGCATTGCTAATGGTCAGTCCAGAGACACCAAAATCAGTGGCAAATTTATTGAGATATGAAATGATGGATATGTCCCTATCACCGACAGTTCTAACCTTTTGAGGAATTAAACTATTTATAGGGGAATCAGGCACTTGGTTCCTTGTTTTATTTATATATCTAAAACCCTGCCTGACTCTCCTCAAAGTTAAGGGCAGTACTCCCAGTTCAACCATTATACTATCATACGGAGTACAGATAGCTCCCCCAATAATTATTTTGAGGGCCCTACCATATACTCCATCAAGTTTTTTAAGGTGTGTTTGTGTTGTGCACCCGAAGGCCAGCGCACCATATTGGAGTCTGGACACTATGAAGGCCTCGAAGACCATGAGCAGAGTTTTTCTATCTGCGCCCCATGACGTACCGGACAGTATCCTCAAAAGATTTAAATAGAAGACACAATTACCGGTAATTCCAGCAATGTGTTCGCCAAAACTAAGAGCATGGTCAAAGATTACACCCAGAAATTTGACAGATTGCACTTGTTTAATAATAATATTTTTAAATTTCAACTCTAAATTGCATCTTCTTTTAAAATCTCTACATTTCTGAAAAACTATACTATTAGTTTTGGCTTTGGAGATGGTAACCCCCCAGGCTGCTGACCATCTATGTAGATTATCTAAATCATTCTGGAGGTCTGTTTTGATATCATCATAGGATTTACCTATCCTCCAGAATGCTGTGTCGTCAGCAAAAAGTCCAACACTTAAAGATGTTTTAGTGCTTTTGTTTGTAGTGATTAGTGCTGTATCTAGATCGTTAATAAAGATTCCAAACAATGTGGGCGCTATCACTGAGCCTTGTGGTATACCATTCTCCAAATCCATGGTGGGGGAAAAGCATCCATTTACATTTACGGCAAATGTTCTTTCTTCTAAAAAATTTTACTATAAATGTGAACATTGCCCCTTTAATCCCCATTTGATAAATTTTGAACAACACCCCACGTCTCCAGACCATGTCGTAAGCCTTTTCAATGTCCACAAAAACTCCGGCCACCCTGAGGCCATTCCGAAAGGCATCCTTAACCTCGGTTTGAAGCCTAACCAGGTGGTCGGTAGTTGAGTGGTATCTCCTAAAACCACTCTGGAAAACCGACAATAATTTGTTGGTCTCCAGAAAGTGGATAAGGCGTTGATTAACCATACACTCCATGGTCTTACAGACGCTGGATGTTAAAGATATTGGCCTATAGTTTAATGGGTTGAGGGGGTCCTTACCCTGTTTTGGAAGTCCAAAGACCTCTGCATGTTTCCAACTGAGGGGAAGGGTCCCCTCAAGCCATATTAGATTAAATAATTCTAGGAACAGTCCGAGGGTTCTGGCAGGCATATGTTTAAAAAAAATATAACTAAATCTATCTGGCCCTGGAGCTGAGCCTTTACGGTTACCAAAAGCCTCTTTCAGTTCCCAGAGTTTAAAAGGTGCATTATATGGTCTGTCAGGATCTGGGCTATGATCTTCCTGGGGGATAGGGCTATCTCTTTCCATTTTAATTTTTCTAGTTTGAAAAAAAGTTGAATAATTAGTTGTAGCTGAGTTTTGTTTAAACGTTGGTCCTAAAGCATTAGCTTTTAGTTGATCATTATTATAAATTTTACTATTTTTAAGTATATTATTATTTTTTGTAGATCTCCCCTGAATCCTTTTAATCTTCGACCATACTTCTTTTACATCTGAATCCTTGTTTAGCGAACTACAGAACTGGTGCCATGAGGCGTTTCTTGTTTTAATAATATTTAGTTTTAATTTATGTTTACTTTCTTTAAATTTCTGTATATTTTCTAAAGTTTTATATTTCTTTAATTTACGTCTACATTTATTTCTATTAGCTTTTTGTTTGGATAGTTCCTCGTTCCACCACGGGACGGAAGAGCGACTACCCTTTTTACTGAAAGTCGGAATTGTTTTAGTGGCTATTTCAATTATTGTTTTAATTAAATTATTATTAAATTTATTAATATTCTTATCTTTAATCTGCTCATGATCCAAGAGACCACACATGTGACCAAAGTCCACCCAATTAGCTTTGTCTAAATTCCATTTATTTTTATTATTATTATTTTCATTATTCCAACTATCTAAAATATTAAATTTAATTTTTATGGGAAGGTGGTCGCTGCCCAGGTCATCAAGAATCTCCCACTCACATTTGGCTGCTATATTTTTGGAAACAAAGGATATATCCAAACAAGACCAGGTATGGTGGGTGTCTGATAAATATGTAGGGCTTCCATCATTTAGACAAGCCATATTTAAATTATCCATACACTGTTCTATTATGCTACCTTGTAAATTAGTTGTATCTGACCCCCATAAAATATTTTTACAATTAAAATCCCCCACCACTATTAAATTTATATTATTATTTCCTATTGGTTTCAAAAAATCATCTAAAGTTAATTTTTTTCCTGGTAATCTAGTGTGCACATAGTAATTAAAAATATTTATATTATTATTTTTAGTATGTATTGACACCCCCAATACCTCTATCTCTGGCTTCGTCCTTGTTACAGTAAGTTGAGAGTGGGAAATTCCATTTCTGACAAAGGTAGCTACTCCCCCCGTAGATTTATTGCCACTATTAAAAAAGAGTCCTGTATATCCTGAAATTTTATATTCTGTAAATAATTTATCTTTTTTATTTGTTGGTGAAGTATTCGGTAGTAAGGACTCTTGAATAGCAATAATATCAATAAATTTATTGTGGTCAATATAGTTTTTTAGTTCGGGACCATTGGTGCGCAGACCGCGGGCGTTCCACTGGAGTATGTTTAAACCATTATGATTAATAAGTTTATTATTATTATTATTATTAATATTAGTATTATTTAAGCCTGTAGGGCCTACCTGCATGATGAGGCACGGAGCAATTCTAATTTCCCGGGGACTATCTTTATCTAACAGATTAGTCCACATTATCATTGTTCCGTGGCTCCTGTGCTACCAGGTCTCTGGCCCTGTACCAAGCAACATTGCGTGCTTCAATGGCTCCAGGGTCAACCTTGATAGCTAAGTTTAAGTTCAATAATTCGCAGGCGTCACCTGAGGCTATCCGGATGTCATCTACAGAAAATTTGGAAGTTGGGACCTTTTTATTCTCTCGGGTTAAAAAAACTCCTGAAAGTATCCTAACTAAATCGAGAGCTGTTATTAGATGATCTGACTTTAATTGGTTGGTCCCTGAGGTTACGCCGGCATATGAATTAACAGCAGAGACTGGTCTGCCAAAATTATTACCAGACTCAGTCTTGCTAGTAGATTTTGCGCCAGCTGCCAATCCCGGGGGGCACGACCCCACCACATTAACTTCCCGAGATCTTTTTGGAATGGGCATCCTGTCTGCCATGATGCGGACCGCCCTCCTATAATCAGGGCACCCCTTGTCATGGGTGCAATGGGCCCCCCTGCAGTTTGCACAAGATAACGGTCTTGTGCATGGATTATCCGGGGACCTCCTGGGGTGGGCGGCCCCACACCTGAAGCAGACAGGGAATTCTCTGGTGGCTCTACACTTTTTTGTTAGGTGACCCCACTTCTGGCATCTGGCGCATTTAACAGGTTTGGACTGGTATGGGTGTAAACGGTGTTCCACCCCCTTCACCCGTATGGTCTCCGCCGCCGTGGGTTCGGCCAGCAGGACATCCAGATACCCATTGCCCCAAACTGTTACATTTGAGACAGGTATATCCGGATTGTCCGTCCTGACCGACGAGAAGATGGCTGGACCATTAGCACCTTTCAGGTCAGTTTTTATGATCCTACGTAAAGAGAGGGGTGGATTACCTCCTCCATCCCTCTGTGAAGGGCCTCCCCTTGAAACCACCTTAAAAGGTTCCCTGTTTGGTTGAGAGCTGTAGGGGCGCTTTATTTGTATTTGGGCGCCCCCCTCTCTCACTGGTTTGATCTGTTTATAAAAAGGGGGGAGAGGTCCAGCCACCCTCTGCCCCTGGCGGGTTTTCTCCCCAGATTCCAGGGGGGGGGGGGAAGGGTCCACCTCCATACCAGAGAAATTTAGACGTGTTGGCAAACTGGTGTTAGCCTTTGTGGATGGTAGTTCCACCCTCCCTTTATTTGTTTTAACTCTTTTTATCCCGGGGGGTGGTACTTGTTTTTTTTATCTATTAGAAAGTCTCCAGCGGTAGGAGAATCGGCGTAGTTTGAATCAGATGAATTAGCAAACCGGCGCTTCCTCTTTTTTATCACCTCAGTGAATCCATCGGTTGCCTGGTCGCGGGGGTGGAAGGTGACTACTTCATCTACCCAGAAGCCAAGCCCCACTGCCGGGGGGGTATTCGGTGTGTTGTCCAGTTTGTCAGGTTTTGAGCTACTAAGCACTTCCTTCGACTCATTACCGGACAACCCCGAAACCCGCCTCGTGAAATCCCGCGACCCCGTGCCGCTAACAACAGTCGCCAGCTGCCTACGTGCTATTTTGCCATATTGTTGGCGAAAGGAATCGAAATCAACTGTATTTGAATTAACGCGGACGTCGTTGGACACCTTACGAATGTCCCCAGCGTCAGTTTCTTCGATCTGAATCCCCGACTCGACTCCTATCTCCACTTTCTCTGAGACGGTGGCCTTGAGCCGGGGACTGATGCTATTGTTTATCAACTCATGGATTGACTCTGCCAAAGCCAAAGATTGGCTAGGGCCGGGTCCAAAAGTCTCAATGTAGCTGTCCACTGACAGATCATTGCAAATATCTACATTGTCCCCCCCCCCCCCCCCCCCGTTGGGTTCTTTATAACAGCTCTTAAAGATAACCACCACTTCGTCTGCGCAGTCGAGGAAGGGTCTGATTTTCATAGTAGGCCCTAGGGCCGCAAAGGGGGCGTCCCGCTGGGTTCTAACAAAACAGGCCCCTCCGGGAACCCGGGAGTAAAAAAAAACTGTGTTTTTGAAAGCTCTTGAGAGAGAGCTTTGTTGCATCTCAGATATTGTGTTTTGTAGAAACTGTAGCCCATAGGGGGTCGGGTCTAAATCATTAAAAAATACTCTCCTCAACCCCTGAATTTCAATGTTTTCTTGTTTGGATTTTCTTCTGGTTAGTTTAGTGCGGGGGGAGTTAGGACATTATTAGATATATCTGACATATCCCCGAGAGGCGCAAACGAATTGGTGGTTGGAATGGGATATACTGTGTTTACCCCATAGATCTTAGACTCACCTTTATTCGAGGCGCTATCCACTTCTTCTTCATCATTAGGCATCGGCCCTGCCTTCCTCTTACGCGTGTTTGTATTTACAACCCCGGGGGGTGGGGTCGGTGACCTCGCATAGGCCAACTCATTTGATGACAGACCCGAGGTTGAAAGTGGGACGCTTACCTCGCCCTCCTTATCCACAGAAAACACAGAGACATTTTTGTTTATTTTATTGTCTGAAGTTTCTTCCCCTGAGCAGTTGATCAGAACTATCTCTTCTTGTGTTGTAGGGGTGGGGGTGGATTTATTATTATCGTCTGAGGTTGAGTTAGATATATCGCTGAGATCACACGATAACCCTCTATCCAAACTCTCATCCTCGGATTCGAGTAGGTTTTCCTCCCCCCCGGGCAGACCTCTCCAATATGTATTTATCTACTAAAATAGAGAGGCCTCCCCCGGGGAGTGGAGTATCGCGCCTGGCGCGCTTAGACGACGTAGACGCTTTCGGTAGTTTAGGCGTCATATGTGTATCTGCGGACGCGTCCCAAGCCAGTTGCTCTCCCGCTCAAGGCACAACAAACTTACTTACAGTTATACTCGTCCGCTTGGGTGTAAAACAACTAATTAATTAATTAATTGATTAAATAAATTATGGTAAACAAGGTTAATGTTATGTTATATAATTTCGTGATAAGTCGGAGCTTACAAAACAACAACCTGCTCACCGGCTACACAGCTGGTGGATACAAAAGCATAACGAATAATTTAAACTTGTGCAAGCAAATATAATTTCCCTGGACACCTGTATAGCCTAATATATTGAACTTTAAGACAGTCTTTTAGCCTGAGCGGACAGGGGTATTACATTCAATTCAATTCTTTATTACCGTAAGCTCGCAATAGCTTATTGGTACAAACATAAACATATAAAATGATACAGTCATGGCAATGACAAATGGCACATAGCAGCATGGAAAACAATTAAACAATTATAGAATTTCTATACTTAAAGGCATTTACCAGATACTTTCCTAGATTGTGTAGAATTTTTTACATTTGAACAACTAAGTAATTGTATAAACTTAAACATTGAAGGTCTAGTCCAATAATAGCGTTGTATGTATCTTTTTCTTATATCTTTAAATACAGAACAACATAGTACAAAATGATATTCATCTTCTACATCACCACTATTACATAGTATACAGATTCTGTCACACCTATTAACATTTTTATATCTGCCAGTTTCAATTGCTAAGTTATGTGCAGACAGTCTTAGTTTAGTAATACATACTTTTATACTCAACAGGTATTGACTGAATCAAGTAGTACTGCATATTTAAATTATATACCAAATATTTATACAGTGTGGAAACATTTACTAGATGTATTCAACTGGTGGAAAAGATTCTGTTTTGCTTGATCAAATATCCTTTGCCTAATTATTGTCAAATAATACTTATTATTTTTTGCAAGACATTCCTGATTTTTCCATATATATCCAAGTCCTAATTCATGTAATAGTTTTCTAATATATGTGACCCAATTATTTTTTTTTCAAACAAGTAGCTTTCAACTCAACATACATTGTATACAAAATACAGTTTTTTGAAGAAATCAGTTTTAACCAATATTTTACCATACAATAATTACGTTCATACAACAATGGATATCTCCCCAATTCAAAATATATCATAATATTTGTTGTAGATCCTTTAACTTTAAGCACATTTTAAAAGAAGTCTAAATGTATTTTTTCAATAGCCTCTGCATTATGTAATCCCCATATTTCACAGCCATAAAATAATATACTAGATACATATGTATCAAACAATGATACTACTGTGTTATAATTCAAAAACAATGTCTTAATGATTTTCTTCATAGAAAAGGAGGCTTTTCTACCTTGTTCAGATATACATTTAATAGCAGGTGTGAATTTATTGTTATAATTCAGTAAGATACCAAGATAGATAAACTGGTCTACAACATCAACCAATACACCATTGTATAACCATTTTTCCTCATCCTTCACTTTACCACCATTCCTAAACACCATAATTTTTGTCTTTAATATATTAACTGTTAGTCCCCATTTTGCATTATAACTATATAGTACATCTAACATCTGTTGCAATCCTTCTATACTATTTGAAAAAATAACCATATCGTCTGCATACAACAACAAAAAAGACTCAAATCTTTAAATAACATGTCTGTACATCCATTTATAATAAATTTATTCTCTATATCATTTAAAAATAATGAAAATAATATTGGGGACAATACTTCACCTTGCTTTAGACCCAGGTCACATTTTAAAAACAAATCTGATTGAAAGCCATTTACACTAACCCAAGATTTAACACAAAGGTACATAGATTTTATAACTTTTCCACATATTCCATATTTAAGTAACTTATGCCAAAGGTTGGCTCTGTTCACCGAATCAAAGGCCCTCTTATAATCCACAAAACAGCAGTAAAGTCTTCTTTTGGTCTCTAATGTCTTTGTTATTGTAGAATAGAGGGCAAATATTGCATCAACAGTACCGACACCACAACGGAATCCAAACTGTGCATCGGTTAGAACATTATTTTTTTCAGACCATTTATATAGCCGTTTATTAAGTACACTAGTAAATAATTTTGCTAAACAACTAACAAGACTTATAGCTCTGTAATTATTGGGGTCATTTACATCACCTTTCTAAAAAAACCTGGTATAATAACGGCTTGAGACCACGATGCTGGAAAAAATCCTGAATTAAGTATTACATTAAATATATTGCAAATTACAGGTAGTAATATGTCACTAAATTCAATAAGAAACTCATTTAGTATTCCATCAAGACCATGACTCTTATTACGTTTTAAATTTTTAATAGCACATAACACCTCACATTCTGTAATAGTTTTATCTAACTCCTCAAAAACAGTATCGATATTATAATAGTTAATATTCTCACTTGGCATTTCTAGGGTAGAGTCTCCAGTAGTTACTTTCTTAAAATGGTTGAAGAAATCAGTTAATGTAATGTTATTCAAATTCCTTTTTGTTTTTCTAAAGTAATGATAAAATGTCTTTGGGTTATATTTACGCAAAAAATCCAGCTGATTTCCTTCCATCAACTTATATTGTCTTTTCAGTTTTACTTCCAATTTCTTATAATTCTTTTTGCATTCATTTAGGAGTTTATGTTTTTCACTGGATTTATCAAGATTAAATTGATGCAGGGAGTCTATATATTTGTTATACAATGTCCTACATTCAGGTGTAAACCATAGCTTGTCAATATTATCACCTGACATAAATTCATGCTGGCGAACACAATCAAGGTTGGTTTATACTTCAGTACGATCTGACATCGTATCGAACGCATAGGTCGCAAGGAGATCGGAATGTCATCGTACTGAATGCATTGAAATCGGACATGTGTTGGCTACGTCATCAGCGATAAAAATTATACGCACGGGATGCAATCGCATGCATATCGGACCATTTAACTTTGAGTTATTTCATGCGATAAATGAATACGATGGAGGGCCAGAAGCGACAAAGAAAAACAGGTCTTTTTAGTGCTGCAGATGATAAGCAACTTATAGAAGAAGTTAGAAAGTATCCTAATCTGTATGATACGTCTATGCGGGAATACAGAGACACAGGCCAAAAGTCTACTTGGAAGTATTTCCAATTAATGTCATTTCTATCGCCCTTTATCAAACATCGTGACATCGAAAGTAACGTGCCGAGGTATATTACCACTGGGCTATTCTTTGTCCGCATACATACATATGTACATACGTGCATACATATATACATACATACATAAATATATGCATACATACATACATACATGCTTTCACAAGTCAAGGGTAATCTGATGTTAATTGTATGAAAGAGAATATGTGGTTATATATTTTATAACATTTTTTATCATTTATACGGTATTTTAATTTATACGAATGAGAGAAGCATGAAGTATGAGTCATAGCTTGTATCTCACACGTGAAGCTGTCTTTAATTAGCAAGGTAACAATTTGTATTATTGTAGCTTGTGGTATGGGTGAGTGATAGATGAGTGATAAGCTGACTGGGTGAATATAGTGTGGAACTGGGTTATTGAGTGGATGATTTGTCATTAATCGCTGAGAGAGAATCATTGAACATTCAGTTTGGGAAAGACTTGGTAGAAGTGTAAGAGACTTTGTGGAAGTTCGGGTTAGTGTTTAACCGTAAGTAAATTAAATATTTTACACATGTATTGTGTTACAGAGGTGTGACATTTGAATGTTATTTTGGTCTGTATTTAGTTTGCTATATTAAATGTATATATTTAGCAAATGCTCAGTGTAACTTGTGAAATGCGGACATTGTGTAAAGTAATGAAATTGTTTGCTATATGTATTTATGTGTTTATTAAATGTATAATGTGAATTGAATTATGCACATGAAGTAAGTTGTACGTGTTATTAACGTATACGTTGTGAAACCTGTATAATGTGGACATGTGTGAAATGATGAAAATGATTGATGTATGAAGGGTATTTAATATTGAGGTTTTGCATGATAGTAATGGAGTGTATATTGTTTACAGCAGCTTGTGTGGTATCTGTTGAGACCAACAACGGAATGAGCAGCGAGGGGCAATGCTAGAGTTTGACCAGGTGATTGGGCTGCGGAATTATGTGAAGAAGGCACGAGGAAACTGACGTTGATGTTAATTCATGGAAGTTGGGTACAGCTGAAGTGGAAATTGAAGTTCCACATGTGGGCTACTTATTAGCCATGATGTTGTGGTGGTGAATAACAAGTGTATTGTTATCGTGCAGCATCTCGGTGAATAACAAGTGTATTGTTATTGTGCAGCAGAAACATATTGTGTAAATATGGCTGTAGTATTTAGAGCTGATCTGAAATGGAGGGTGCTAACTAATGTTAGTACATAATTTAGTTAGAACAATATATGTATATAAAAGTTGATCACGAGGAAGTGAATCATAAGGATTGTGGTATGAACTGAAACATTTTATATTGAACTGTGTGGTTTTAGTATATTATTTTGTGTGTTGTGATACGTGATATTTTTATATGAAATTATGTGTAAAGTGGTGATAATGTATGTTTATTATATATGAGAAGTGTGAGTGTTGAGGGAGTGCTGGTGATTAGTGGTATGTGAGATGGATATAATTAGGTTTAGTAAGTAGGAGTGGAGAATGAATGTGATTGTTATTTGTGTGCTGTAAATAAATGTAATATAATTTATTTGGATTAGTGTTTCTTTTAGTTATTCAATCACTTGTGACACATGCATACATACATACATACATTCCAAATGAACTAATTCAGATAGGGCAAAGAATTTACCACATATACCTACTTATAGCCCTATACATTTTAGGAAAAACCTAGTATATTTGAATAAAATATTTTCCCGCCATGAAAATATATCAAACAATTATATTGCTTTGAAATTCTCTCCAATTTCAGAAAGAAACTCATAATGCTGGTTAATAATAATAATAATAACAATTTACATTTCTTGGATTTACTCAAAGTATAAAAAGGCGTGTTCCATTGGACGAAAATGTATGAGCAAGACGTCATCCATCTTGAAAGTACCAAACGCAAATAGGCGATCGCATGCACTTGAAAAGTATAAATGCTTCTGCGGCTATTCGCAAATCAAACGGTTCAACGGAAGTATGAACTAGGCCTTTGAATACGATATATATCGGATGAAATTCATACGATCACAGATCGTACTGAAGTATAAACCAGCCTTCACTGGTAACATGACCTCGTTCATTGCATTTGCTATTTACAACAAAAGGCTGTGTGATATCCCTTAACGTACAAGTAAACTTGTCAACAATACTATCAATATATCTTTGTGAATATTCACTATCACTAGTTACACAAACATTTAATGCATCATAATTAACACGTAGCGCTTCAATACATTGCTATTTACATTCCGCAGACCATCGATATCTGACAAACTTATAACCCCTGTGACCTAGATCGTGCACACCGCTATCGACCAACCAGCGAGCATCCAAGTGTATATTCACAAGCAATGGGGCGTGGTCTGAATATTGATTAAAATTACCAACAGTGAACGACTCAATGCATGGAAACAAACTTGGCTTTGTGATTAGGTAATCAACTACACTAACACCTCGTGTACCATTAAAAGTAAAAGTATTTGAAGAACCGTCAATTTGACGTCAATTAACAATACGGAAACTAGATGCTTTACAAAACGTTAGTAATTTTCCGCCAAACCCGTTAATTCCTTTATCTGGGTTAATGCGTTTATCTTCAGTTTGATCATTAATATATATTCACATACACTTTCGATATGTTCAAGTACAGTGTCTTGCAGATCATCAAATTTAATATAATCATCATATTCCGCAGTTCTACTATTAAAATCTCCCATTAAATAAACATCTCCCAAGTCAGAATACAATTCAGTATATTATTTAGTTCATGAAATAAATCAACATCGTACAATTTATAGTAAGTAGAATGCTGGGGAGGTATGTAAACACACGCTATAAATACGTCATTGTTACGTTTACTAAGTCGCCTATCAATCTTTAATCAAATAACACTATCTGAACAATTTTCAATTACAGATATAAATGGTTTGTACTTTGTTTTATACAGTACAACAATACCTCCTCCTTGAAAACATTTCCTACGTTTTACAGCAAATGATAAACATTCATAGCTATCGAGTGATAATTCAAAATCATTTTCTATCAAACATTCAGTAAGTAGCATCAGATCATGCTCTAGTAAAACATTCTTAAAATATTGCTCACCTATTTTTTCTCTAAAACCACCATGCACATTCCATGCTATACATTTTAACACTTCAATATCAGCATTATTTACATTCCCCAAAAGTCCCTATTGTTTATCAACACTGGTTGAAGATCTCGGTGTAGGTCGCTCGTCAAGAACCACATAGTCAGAAGTGGTAAAAAGTTTACCGTCTGTATACACTCGGTCACGCACTAAGTTCGCTCGTTTACCTTGGGCTTTCGCTCTTTTCAGGTGTGGAATTAGTTGCCGCCTCCTATCACTGATCTCTTTGGGAAACTGTTCATTCACAAAAAACTCGAGTATTTCTCCAAACGAGCTCACGATCCTAAAAACGCGAACAGTTCACAACAATGGGCCTAGGCCGCATCTTCGTTTGGTTCGACTGGGAATTCACAGCTTGCACTTTCCCAATTCTGTGTGCTCGGTCAATATCGATAGCTGTTTCAATTTTCATCTGCTCTTTTATGAAAGTTCTGACATGACACCTCCCCAGCCTATGCTCCTGGTTTGTTTGTACATGTCTTGGGCATCGCCAGTAAGTGTCAAAGGGGTTCGGTTTATAATGAACTAGTATATAGAACATTTAATGACTAATTCAGTGTGGATGATTAATTTTTTTTAAATTCCTAGAAACAAAAAATAATAATTTAAAAAATATTCATAATAAATTAATTAATTAATTAATTAATTAATTAGTTAATTAATTAATTAATTAATTAATAGAAATATAAATGTAAATTTGTCACGGGGATCCTATAATACCCGTAACTGAATGAAACACACGATTATCCAAATATCTCTCCTAACTGTATATCTATTAGATCTCTCTGTAACGGGCAGTTATACCCGCGTGGCTCGTCTAGGTATGATCAGAGATAAGATCTTATATAAAGTATGTATTATTATAGCACGTTTAGTTCACTAGAAAACACAACAAAAACACAATACACTTTGGAATCTGTATTAACCTACGCTGACAAATGTACTGCCGCAGTAGTTAATTAACAACAACAAATAATAACAACCCAGAACTAATCACTTAATTAGTTAATCTCTAGGTGTCTAGTTTACACAATATTCTAATCACTTCACCGTGACACAACACCCACACGTGTGATAATTGAGAAACGCTTCCAGGTGAACTTAATTAATAAAGGAATTACAACTCTATTCCTAACTGGTTAATTTTTAATTAACCCTTAACTACTCATTCAGTAACCTTGTAATACAGAATTAATACTGGTACCTATCACAATAAAGACAATAACCTACAGTTTACCTAGGTCCTCTAGGATGACTGGTTAAGCTTTATATATATTAGAACAGTGAGCCTACAGTTTACTGCGTCAGATGACCGGCAGCAACGTCTAAATAATATTGGTATAATACAGTATTAAAATATTTAAAGTCACATCAATCACATCAAGGTTATACAACAGAGCAGAAATAATATTTACCAAGTCCAAACGGACGCGTTCCCTGGAAGCCTTCCAATATGTTTCTCCCCCATATCTCTAAAACCCTAGCTATTTATCATAAAACCGAATATCGCCTGGGGGTACAACGCGGTCCTCCCCCTACCAAGTGATATTTCCACAGCGACCAATCCGGCATATTTTTCTTAAATGGCGAGACTTGCTGACGCCTAGTCGCCAAAATCACGGTCGTAAAAACCGCACTCGCAGAGGTATTACGTAACTACTGGCCACATGGGTGTGTATTAGAAAGAGCTCGACGACCGTCGCGCAGAGGTATTACGTAACAACGTGCCCACCTGGGCTTAAGTGCATATTGGAACTGCACACGGCCCTCTAAAACAATTAATATCGCCACAGGCGAAAACAAAATTAAGAGCATGTTCCGTCACAAAATTAAATTAAAAATAAGAAAACAATATTTTGAGATGTGAACTTCAACCCCATGTGACCGGCCTCGGTGGCGTCGTGGTTAGGCCATCGGTCTACAGGCTGGTAGGTACTGGGTTTGGATCCCAGTCGAGGTATGGGATTTTTAATCCAGATACCGACTCCAAACCCTGAGTGAGTGTTCCGCAAGGCTCAATGGGTAGGTATAAACCACTTGCACCGACCAGTGATCCATAACTGGTTCAATAAAGGCCATGGTTTGTGCTATGCTGCCATTGGGAAGCGCAAATAAAAGATCCCTTGCTGCTAATCGGAAAGAGTAGCCCATGTAATGGCGACAGCGGGTTTCCTCTCAAAATCTGTGTGGTCCTTAACCATATGTCTGACGCCATATAACCGTAAATAAAATGTGTTGAGTGAGTCGTTAAATAAAACATTTCTTTCTGTCTTTCTTTCAAACCCATGTGATCACATCCCGAATATCCCAGATCTAATAACAGTAACAGCTAAACGTTGACATCTAGATCTAAGGTCAGTCTATTTTTTTTCTTGGTTTTTTTTTTTTTTTTTGTAAATGGTACACAACGTTTTCTACAAACGTACATAACTGAAATTTTTTATTTTATTTTAGGATGCATTCAGTAAACCCGACAAACTTATTTACTTGCGTGTGTTTAATATATTCCCTATGCTTTTGTATTGGCGTGTATAGGTGCTTTATTATTTATGTTTTTAATCATTCACAGATTTCCACAGACATTGATATGAATATACACTCTTTTAATGAGGTTGTTATTATCCGAAAGACTGGTTTTGCTTTTACAAAACGTTCCAAGAAAGTCATAAATACTGACATTACACCCAGATGCAATGCCGTCACATGTTATTGTTGCGTGAATTTCACCCCCTTAATGTCGGCTGTACGGTTACGCCATCTATCGACAACGTCATAAACTGCTAGGCAACAATCGGGAAAACACGTCTATATTGTTTCGCTGTTAATTACATTTCTTACACACTCATTGGTAAGAACATCATGCGTTATTTTTGACCACACATGGTTGTTTACACACGTAAGTGTGTTAACAATTTCAAGATATGCGACTGGCTACTCCTAGGTGATGACAAGGTCACCAATGCCATATGTCGATTATACTGTGGCGTATAGTTAACCTGGCAATCGTGTGTCTGTGATACGTAAGTCAGCTACAAGTGCAACGACTGTATTAATAACATTTAGTCGAAAAAATGTTAAAATTTGCTTAAAAGCTGTGTGGATTTTTTTTTTTTTTTTTTTTTTTTTTTTTGAGGATATGTAAGAGATAGAATAATAATAATACATTCGTATCCGTTAGATACCAATTATCCAACAACTGGTTCTGAGATAAATGGTATCTAACGGACACGAATGTATTATTATCTATGTAGATTTATTACATGAAACTTGATGAGTGAACAAATGTATCAACTTACATGTGGGTCGTCTTCTACGCGTAAAAATGCGAACCACACGCCCGTGCAAAGGGATTTCTCTGATCTACATACACGTCACACGTATGAGGCGCATTACGCGGGAGATAACACAGAGAAATCTTAAACTGTTTATTATTAACTTGGGCTGAACTTGACACAATGTGTGGCACGGAGAGCTATCAACATATTTTGTATGAACCTCTTTTTGACAATCCGACAAAAGGGTGCAGACAGTACAATGTACCGAAGGACTAAATGTCATGGATACATAGTCTTCTTGTTCTGAAAAGTTTCATTTATTTTATAACTGACCTGAAAACCTTTGTGGTACCATTTGTTCTACTTTATGGTCGATTATCATTAAAAAATAAAATATTTTTTCCAAAATAACTCTCATTAAAGGTTTACTTGCCTGAGCAAAATTAGCTTATTGACCACGCACCTCTTCTACATCGTGATTTTCTCGGAAATCACTTAACAGTGTACCGGGAAATTACAATTTGTACTGGACAGACTTTCACAGGTTTGTAAGGAGCGCTTTATCAGTTCAAAGCATTAGCAACACACGTCCATCGATTTAGACATTAAAATGTGTTTGAAAGTTGTGCAAGTCGCGAGCTTATTCTTTCCATATCTTTGTTTGTTTTTTGTTGCCCCATAATTTTCTTAAAGTATTTTTTCTTTTCTTTTTAAGAAACACTCTCATGCTTTCCCCTCCGTTTCACTTGTAATTGTGAATTAGTTTGGATGGATTTTACGTTATTTTCACAATTGGCGGTGTATAAATATCCAAAGTTTATGCTATTGTATTTACTTTTGTGTCTATTCATGTTACGTTACCATTTTTTATTAACATAGAAAATCCTGAATAAAACTTAAACAAGCGTTGTGTTATCTTGTCATCACTGTTTCTGAAATATTTAGATACTACATGTGTATTACAAAAATACACTTCATTTGAATCGTTGTTGGCTGTTTTATCTTTTGCGTGCGTGTCTCCAAACCTAAGGGATTGTTGCGGATTAATGAGCTATTTGACCATATGTCCATATTTAAAACACAATAATAAAGCCTCGTCATTCTTATACTCGCTACTGGTCACTTTCGTAATGTCATCGCTATAAATATTATTAAAATGTGTACTCCAAAATGTCTCTCTGTAATACTAAGTGTTTGTAAAGAGTAAATTATTTATAACCTGACGTTAGGGAAATATTTCCTGTTGGATAGAAACATACAGTTAAGGTTCTAATAGATCAAATAAATTCCTATTGCCGATAATGTTAACGTTTACTAATAAAACTGATATAAGCAGCGTATCAACACACCCAGGAAGTACAGCAAAGGTATTTCCCTGATCTACATACACGTCACACGTATGATGCGCGTTACGCGGGAGCTCACGTAGAGAAATCTTAAACTGTTTATTATTAACTTGAGCTGAACTTGATACAATGTGTGGCACGGAGAGCTATCAACATATTTTGTATGAACCTCTTTTTGACAATCTGACGAAAGGGTGCAGACAATACAATGCAGCAAAGGACTAAATGTCATGGATACATAGTCTTCTTGTTCTGAAAGATTTCATTTATTTTATAACTGACCTGAAAACCTTTGTTTTACCATTTGTTCTACTTTCAAAAAATAAAATATTGTTTCCAAAGTAACTATCATATGACTCATTAAATGTTTACTGGCCAAAGCAAAATTAGCTTATTGAGCACGCACCTCTTCTACATCGTGATTTTCTCGTACATTGTACCAGGAAATTACAATTAGTACTGGACAGTCTTTCACAGGTTTGTAAGGAGCGCTTTATCCGTTCAAAGCATTAGCACGGGCGTAGGAAGGTGCCAAAAATATAACCCCCCCCCCCCCCCCCACACACACACACACACACGCTTCCTACGCCAGTGATTAGCAACGCACGTCCATCGATTTAGACATTAAAATGTGTTTGAAAGTTGTGCAAGTGGCGAGCTTATTCTTTCCATTTTCCATATCTTTGTTTGTTTTTTCTTGCCCCATAATTTTCTTAAAGTATTTTTTTTTCCATTTTTCTTATAAAACACTCTCATGCTTTCCCCTCCGTTTCACTTGTAATTATGAATTAGTTTGGATGGATTTTACGTTATTTTCACAATTGGCGGTGTATAAATATCCAAAGTTTATATTATTGTATTTACCTTTGTGTCTATTCATGTTACGTCACCATTTTTTATTAACATAGAAAATCCTGAATAAAAGTTAAACAAGTGTGGTGTTATCTTGTTATGATTGTTTCTGAAATATTTAGATACTACATGTGTATTACAAAAATACACTTCATTTGAATCGTTGTTGGCTGTTTATGTTTTTACGTGCGGGGCATCAAACCAAGGGGATTGTTGTGGATTAATTAGCTATTTGAACATTTGTCCATATTTAAAACGCAATAATAAAGCCTCGTCGTTCTTATACTCGCTAGTAAGCACTTTCGTAATGTCATCGCTGTAAATATTATTAAAATGTGTAGTCCAAAATGTATTTCTGTAATACTAAGTGTTTATAAAACTTAACATATTTATAACCTGACGTTACGGAAATATTTCCTGTTGGATACGAAAAATACAGTTAAAGATCTAGCTATATATATGTAACCATTTTCAATGGACCTTGAATATATTGTTTTTTTAAAGAGCTTTGTTTTTCCACATTAATTTTTTCCCGTATTCAGTGGCGGATCTAAGGGGGACAGGGTTCCGAGGCCCCCCCCCCCCCCTAAATTTTGCGAATGTTATATATATTATTTTTTACGTTGGAGAATCCAAGGAATCCTTTGGGAACGTTTGTAACCTTCGGCCACATGTCATTGGAGCCCCGCTAAATGGATGTTCTGGATCCGCCACTGCTATTGCTTGAAACATCTTATCTCATACTTCAATTTCATACAAATGAATGTATAATAACAGTTAAAGTTTATTTTGTTTAACGATACCACTAGAGCACATAGATTAATTAATAATCGGCTATTGGATGTCAAACATTAGCAGCAAAGGATCTTTTATATGCATTGCCCACTGACAACACAGTACATATACCAATCGTGTGCCAATGGATGGGGCAAAAACAAAAACTAATCCAAGAACGGGTCCACCGAGGAGGATCGATCCTCTGACCCGAGCACCTCAGGTGAACGTTCTACAGACTAAGTGAAATGCGGCCTTCCATATGCTAGTAGCTGTCATTTGCTTATAGGCTGTAATCTCGGAGTGTTTAATCAACATACACACTATGAATATAAATACTACCACCCTCACCCTTAAAGCAAATCAGAAACTCGGGGGTTAAGCTGCTCGTTTCAGACATAACAGGAAGCGTTTTTCACTATCCTAGTCCGCACAAAAACTGTCATCCCATTTTTATTAGGCCCTGCATTGACATTAGTTCAAATTATATTACAGGAATTTACCAGTAACACGAAACAGCATTTTATGTCATCAATGCCAGGACAGGTAGCGTTAACTGTGGAATGAAAAGTTAGGTGCACTTCGAACTTTGACCCGCTGAGGTACTATCTGCTGTACTGTTACCTATAATCTATAATGGCCATGGTTTATTGGTTCTCTTTAAATGCTGCACTATATAGGCGAACAATTTGTATTGGTTTGTTTTGTATACGCACCATGACAACATGTAAACATGAGCACAAACACTGCGTTATGTGAAATCATGGCGCCAGTGATGAAACAAGATCGCATATTGGGAGGGGGGGGGGGGGGGGGTCGGTGGGATCGGACGAACCTTCCCCCCATCCACTGAAGTAAATGGTTGGCTTTCAGAAATAATACATACAGGTTTATACATATGGAGTTTCTGGGGGTGCAAACACAAAATAGAAAAAGGTTCCACTTGTTCATATTCGACCCCCCCCCCCCCACCCACACCCACCCCTCCCAGGTCCAGATCACGCTACGCCCGTTACATGACAAAATCTATGAACGGGTTGCATAAACTTTATATACCCAGAGTTATATGGACACTGACAATTCCAGGACTGTCAAATCCAACTATAAAAACTTTCAACTCTCTGAGTTGCGATTTTATAATATTTGTAAATTATTTTAAAGTAAAACGCCTAATGATCTCTATATGAATATGTTCGTTATATAGAACTAAATTACAATTGTTTGTGTACATTGTGTACAGGATATTAAACTTGTGCTTGGATTGTTTATGACGTAAGGTAAAAAAAACTATTTTTGTTTTACTTTTGTTATTGTTTACAGAAATGTAATTGCTCCTTTGTATTGTATGCCCATGAGCTCGTTGGTATATATTTTATTTTATTAAATTAACTCACTTGTTTTTATAATAACATGAAAACACCATGTTACAGTCTGTGTAACAGCATATCTTTCTAGTATAATGACGTTGTAACCTAAATTTGCCAACTTACATATTCCTATTGGAAGGTTAATAGCTATTAAACTCAGTTATAATACAGTATGTTAGTATACCTTTGCTTTGGTAGATATATATCGGTTTGTTTTTGTGTAGTCTTAGATAGTTTTCCCGAAAGCAAATGAAAATAATGGGAAATGGTATAAACAATAGTCTACATGTATTCAATTGATTTCAGCTCCAACAAACGAACAAAATATATGTCGACCATTAAGTGATTTGCTGTATTGTAACTTAATTGGTAATTTTCCATGCACAGATTTCTCAGTGGCTGATCCAAATAACGTAGTACAAAAGTTCCGTTTAGTTACTATGAAAGACAGGACATACCATATTAATGAAGTAATAAATGCCCTTTCTGAAACTATTTCTAATGGGGCCCTGACACAAATACATTTAAGTGGTAGCTATGTATTTGGTTCCTTCTCTTTCTAATTGCCACTACAGGACAGCTTCGCAGTGTTTTGAATGAGGAAACAAATCACAAATGCCATCCTTTAGAAACAATGTTTGCTGTAAACCAAGCAACACATAAAATAGTAAATATACAATTTAATAATAATAATAATAATAATAATAATAATCATCATCATAATCATAATATAATGAACAATAACAATAACAATAATAAATACCAATCGAATTTGAGGGGGAAAATGCCATATTTTGTAAGAATTATGTCAATACAGAAATTTATTAATGATAAAACGATATGTTTGGGTGGGACTGGGTTGGAGCGGATTGAATTGCATTGCATAGGTATACGCTGTCCTAGTCCGATAAATTTGCCAATCAAAATGAATTTAACTTCTGTGTATATATCAGCGAATTGTGAACAAGGTGGTCAAAACGAAAATTTAGCAATCAGTGACCAGCTGAATACCAACTTAACACTCGGTTAACAAAACAACAGCGAGTTTGCATGTAAATATCGTGAAAATGTGATATAACCACAACAACTCCCTGACCTATATAAAGAAATTAATCTGATGTCACATTCAGTTTGACGGCAGATATATCGGACTCACGCTGTCCACTCTTTTGTCGGACATTTGAGTTGTTACTTCAGATTTTGGTAAAGGTTATATCTACTGCTAATAAAAGACTTATTTCCGCGTACCCTGAGCTCGGATGATACCAAGGCAGTTTGGAAGACAGCCATAGCAAGTAGCCTATTCACATACCGAAAGGAAATACTGTCCATCTCATTATCACCATTTATATATTTTTGTATCGTCGCTATATTACATTTTTGTGGTGTCATAAAAAACGAAATAATAATAAAAGATTAATAAATAAAAAATGTTTCGCTCAATTGATTGTTTGCACTCACCTGCTAGCTTGTCGTTGGTGATTATCCGCCATGTTGTCGCAATTTCCTCTTGGTATTCTGCACTTCTGATTTTTCTTCTGAATAATTGGCTAACTTACAATCACACCATTAATGTTCACATGTTGTATAAGATAACATCACTATTTTACAGTGTTGCGTATGTTACGGAATGAAAAAGACCACAACATATAATAAAATTGTTTTCACTGAGAATGATTTAAGCACGTGGTCATGAAGACAGCTTCGGTTTCTTGCAGCTTACGACCTTTCCCCTGATTTCCGATTGCGATTATGATCCTACTATCATTACGAAATTTAAAAAAATAATAATACTCAACAGTTTTGTTTCTAAATAATAATACATATACAAAACTTCACATACGTTGTTTTCGCTTCGCGCAAGAATATATACCACGAGACCGCTTCGCGGACTTGTGGTATATTCTTGCGCAAAATAGTTTCACCTGTCTCGATGGTGCCATCAGACATAAGGCTGGTAGATAAGTACTGGGTTCGCAGCTCGGTACTGGCTCCCATCCAGAGTGAGTTTTAACGACTCAATGGATAGGTGTAAGGCCACAACACTCTCCTCTCAAACCGGCCTCGGTGGCGTCGTGGTTAGGCCATCGGTCTACAGGCTGGTAGGTACTGGGTTCGGATCCCAGTCGAGGCATGGGATTTTTAATCCAGATACCGACTCCAAACCCTGAGTGAGTGCTCCGCAAGGCTCAGTGGGTAGGTGTAACCACTTGCACCGACCAGTGATCCATAACTGGTTCAACAAAGGCAATGGTTTGTGTTATCCTGCCTGTGGGAAGCACAATATATTAGTTTGCATTTAATACTCACATATGTAGAAACTGATAAAATACTTAATAAATATTATAAAATAATAGAATGTCGAATATGACCTACACCCATTTATTCAACACAATATTTTTGTTGCTCATTTCCATAGATATTTAACATTATCTCTAGCATTAATACATTTGCTTTATAAAGTGGAAAGGTGATCATGGGGAAAAACATTTAAAACTATTTTTATAATTATTGTTGATATGATTTTATATCTACTTACTTTCCTCCATATGTGCATATATGTTTGTGTGTCTGATTGTCTGTTGAAATATTTGGTTAGACAATATTGATATTTTATCTACCTACATATACATACATATGTACTTATGTGCATCTATATCTGAGTGTCTGACTGATTGTGTCTGATTATAATTATCTATCTACCAATCTACCAATTTATTTGTTGTGAAAATATTGGTATTATATATTCATTTTATATATCTTATATTAACATATCTTGCAAATAAACATGTATTGCATTTATCGTTTCTTTTTAGAGTGGAACTGCGTACAGGATAAATTGAAGATACATGTTTGTCTATCAGAAAAATAACAGGACATTAGCAAATATTCTTCATATAATGGTACCTCATATTATCTTTTCTATTACACCCAGCAAAGGATGTTTGCTGA
>NC_054702.1:95283287-95285787 GCF_016097555.1 Gigantopelta aegis | reverse complement strand
GTGTGTGTGTGTGTGTGTGTGTGTCTGTCTGATATGAAGTTATGAAGTATAATTTATATATTTTAATATGTGTTGTTATATTCTTCACTTGCTGTTTTCAGTAGGATGGAAGAATTAAGTTGTTTGTCGTTTAATTGTGATTTGTTTCATTCTACCTTTTACAGTTTGTGTTCATAAATTTAACAACAAAATCTGCCTTCATCACGTATTCCATCACCACCTCAAGAACTGGTAATGTTTCCTGAAGACCTGTATGTATCATTCTTTTGCAAAGATTTTCACTTCTTGGTCCAAATATATCCATAATTCTATATTGTAGGTAATTTTCAAGCTCGGCTTGTAGTCAGTTATATATGTATGTTTCTAGCAGTTTATATATTTCGTTTGCATTTAATATTGACATAAATATTAGAAACAAAATATAGACTGCTGAATACGACCAAGTCAGTCAATAAAACGTTTTGTTCCTCATTTTTATGGAGTGTTTAACATTATCTATAGTACCAATACATTTGTCGTTTTTTGTCCAATATTTTGGATGTGCATTTATTTTGATATTTGCTATATATCTGTCTCTTTCTCTATGTGTCTGTTTATATCTACTTACCTCATGTGCACATGTGTCTGTTTATATTGATATATATGTGTTGACGTATCTATCAATTTATTTATGTAAAATATTATAAAATGATTGTTTCATTATAAAATTAGTTTACATGATAATCAGTGTCATTTGCTAACTATGCTTTGAGTTATTTTATATCGAATAGTAATATTTTCATTTTATGTTGCATACTGTCGTTAAATACAACATAATAAGAAAAAATAAACTGGTAAATAATTCATACATTATAAATAGAAAAATCGTATTAAAAAGCAAAACACTTATGGTAAGTGGGTTCAATTCCCACCCAGGGTTATTGTTTGCAAACAATATTGAAAGTGCATCATTGTTTGTTTCTAATAGTAGTATCATCGTGACATATTTATTAATGAATGTATGAATAATATTTCAAAGATTTCTTGTTGTTTTTTAATAAATTTAATAGCATGTAGAAAACAATTGATGTTGATATATCACGAAAAATAGTGTTTGCATAATAGCTGGTGCAGAATGAAGGGAATTACCCTGTGCCTTCGCCATAAGATGTTTTCTATTTAAGACACACATGTATACCACAAGTTTTGTGTATAATTATGCTTTCACTGCGTATGTACCGGTATGTTAGATTTCTTAAATTAAATAAAACAATGTATTGCATACATGACTAATAGGCAGTCTCTAATCACCTTGCCAGATGGACAATTTAACTTTAAAACTAAATGCACTGTATGTAAATTTGTCAGTCAAGATAATTTCATATATGTCTTATAAGTATACATGATGATTTGTGATCATACATATTATGTAACTTTTCAAAACTCAATTAGATGTACACAATACCTTTGTAAAGTATAATTCATGTTTTGTGTTATGTCAAAATATATTATTTGTTCGTTATTTTCAGTTGCATGCAAAAAGCAACAATGTATTGTGAACATTTAGGGCCCACTTTGAAATTGTATTTACCAAATTAATTATATAAAAAAATATATATACATGTGTATATTCATACACACACACACACTCTCTCTCTCTCTCTCTCTCTCTCTCTCTCTCTCTCTCTCTCTCTCTCTCTCTCTCTCTCTCTCTCTCTCTCTCGCTCACACACTCTCTCTCTCTTTTTGTTCTCTCTCTCTCTTTCTCTCTCTCTCTCTCTCTCTCTCTCTCTCTCTCTCTCTCTCTCTCTCTCTCTCTCTCTCTCTCTCTCTGTCACACACACACACACTTTCTCTCTCTCTGTATGTCTCTCTCTCCTCTCTCTCTCTCTCTCTCTCTCTCTCTCTCTCTCTCTCTCTCTCTCTCTCTCTCTCTCTCTCTCTCTCTCTGTATGTATACATATATGTACACATGTATGACACACACACACACACACACACACACATATATATGTGTGTGTGTGTGTGTGTGTGTGTGTGTGTGTCTGTGTGTTTGTCTGTCTGTCTCTCTGTCTGTCTGACATAAAGTTATGAAGTATAATTTATATATTGCAATATATGTTGTTATATGCTTAACTTGCTGTTTTCAGTTTGTCATTTAATTGTGATTTCTTTCATTCTACCTTTTACAGTTTGTGTTCATAAATTTAACAACAAAATCTGCCTTCATCATGTATCCAGTCCCACCTCACCACCCCACCGAGCGTGGTAATATTTTCTGCCAAGACCCGTATGTATCATTCGTTTGCAAAGAATTTCACTCTTGGTCAAATATATCCATAATTCGGGATTGTAGGGTAATTTGAAGCTCGGCTTTAGTAGTTATATAGGTACGTTTCTAGCAGTTTATATAACTTCGTTTGCATTTAATATGGACATAAATATACAAGCAAAAATATAGAATGATGAATAGCGACCAACAACATCAGTCAATAAAATATTTTGTTCCTCATTTTCAGGA